>NW_009213326.1:0-12980 GCF_000690835.1 Fulmarus glacialis | reverse complement strand
ATATTCATTTATTCATTAATTATTATAATTGGTTTAAGAATAATTTTATATATAAAGCTGCTGAGAATGAGGGCCATCATCTGGCTAGTAGCTTCACATTATGACAGGTGAAATCATAGTTACAAATATAACCTCTGTGTGATCTTTTGACACTTACTGATGAGTAGCAGCCAACATGACAGAAATTCAGGCATAAATATTTCCCAAACCTTTAAAGTAAATTAGGAATGATTACAAGGAATAAAACCACCTCAGTGTTACTGGAAGGGTGGGCTCTACAATTCACTATTAACATTAATTTCCTTTAACAAGACTGTGGGGTTTGTGTCTCTTGTAACTTTGCCAAATGCTAAATATTTGGGTTGATGTCTTCCATGTCATGTACCTGCCCTAAAGTTTAACTATTTTATAAACATTTAACCCCACATGGCTCATCTAGGTATGAAAGCAAGGCCAGGTTGCAAATATCTTGTGTTGCAACAGAAAGGAAAAAATTTCTGAAGCTCTGTTTGTTATTTCATATTTTATATGCAATATACTTTTAATTATTACTACATTATTTCCTATTGTTATATGCAGTATAATTCTAACATCTGTGTTTTTGTAGTGAGAATTTCAACTTGGCAGGGAAATGGTTTCTGTGAGGAAGTGCCTTTTGACTTGTGTGGACTCTACTCAAATGTGTCTAAGCCAAAAACTTTTGAAAAACCCTATGTGCTTAGCCTGGCAGCTGAAAGCTTTGAGGTACTCTATTATTGGCAGGGAGTGACTGCTCTTAGTTCTCTTGCAGCTCCCACTGCAGACAAGACAATGCTCTGTTTCTACAGAGAAGCCAGACAAGAGTGCAGCTGGAAGGAGGACAGAAGTCTGTTTCTCCTCTGCTAATAACTGAGGCAGCAGAAAATCATATGCCTCAAATGACTTTCAGTTAGAGAGAAAGGAGTAGGCTGTGGCTTTGGAAGCCTGGGGAGACAAAAGCTAGGTCAGAAAGGGATAAAAGTTGGAGGAGGAAAAAGGGAATGAGAATGGGAAAATGGAGAGAAAGCAGAGCTAGCTGGACAGAGGAGTGGAAACTAGTGAGTTTGGTGGAGTGAGAGGCAATCTCCATTTGTGATTTGGATGGTCTGTTTAGCACCTTTAATGTAAGTTTGTATATGTAGCGGTGTCATTTTCAGTTTTCCAGTCTCTCCCAGCCAGCCAAGCAGGTGTATAGGTGGATCTGAGGTTGTTTTGTTTGCCCAAAATATTAGAACTTGCTTCTCCAAGAGCATGATAAAACTTGCATAAGATCTCACTGACACTATAATCTACTACTTCCAGGAGCTCGGGGAGAAATTGCTCCTGTGATATGCTCCCGTGAGATCAACATTTAAACCCAGGAAATATAAACAACACTTTGAGAACATGAAAATTTAGACATTTACATTGAGGTGACTACTTTTGAAGTGCTTAAATAATAATGTGGTACTCTAAGGATAAGTTAGAGCTTTGTGTTGCTGTATGATTTAAAGATTTATTGAATATTTAGAGCCTTATTATTCTCTCACCGTATATTCATTTTGTGCTAGCACATGTTTAGAATTAGGCCCATGTAGAACAACACTGGGAAATGTCCTGCGTTGGAAATGTAAGCTGACAGAATCAGTTCTGCTTGTGAAGTGCAATGTTACATTTAGTTCACGTGCATCTCACGTGTAAACCTCTAGGTGGTGGAGAGTGGGTGGGTAGTTAATGGTGAGATTATGGTTGAAATATACTTAATAGTCCAGCCGAGATGGGCACTTTGGGAAGAAAGTGAAAATTCATGAGTCCCCTGCTCTTTGGCTGAGTGGCTTAGGGTGCATCATGCTGACCAAACTGGCATGTCTGAGCTGTCTGCAGAGTAGTCAGCCTATTTTTATTCTGCAGGTACAAGTCCATTTTGTCAGGCAGCAAAATCTCTTGTGTTGTTTTCTTCTCTCTAATCTGACCCTAGTAAAAATTAAGCCTTTATATGTTTTGTTTGAAGTATCTTTTCTTAAAGAAGATTGCCTACTAAAAAGTTCAGATGAAGCAAGGAACTTCACCTTTCGCTTTTATTGCATTTATGCCCGTGTATAATTAGGATGGACTTTTTGAGGCAGAAATAAAATAAATACATGTTCTTATTTGAAACAGAATGTTCTACCTTCCATTCAGCCTCCAATACAACTCCTGGGGGATTCTAATGTTTGTTCCAAATGTTTAATATGAACATCTATTTCCTTAATCAGTCAGAGGTGTTGCCGGTGTTAAGTCAGGAAAGCAAGTAGCTGGAACCTGGGAACTAGCAGAGCAGAACACTCTGTGTGTTTTTAATTGAAAGGGAGCTGAACAAAATCTTTCACTTGGATGGCTATTGCTCAACGACATCTGAAATCCTTTGAAGGCAGTCTTAAAATTCAGTACCTTGGGTTCTTGCTTGCATCTTTAGTATGTGTCAGGGAAGATAGAGGGCTACGCACATGGAAAATATCCCCTTCTTCACAGAAAACTTTTAACAGTTGCTTGCCTTCTGAGCCTAAGGCAAGATGGTCAGTTGACAGAATACCTTGTTTTGATGTCAGCTGCCACTCAGACAGCAACTTCAATCAGGATGAAACCTCCTGAAAACTGCCTTACTAGATCCTGTAATTGGTTAGCCTTGATTTTTCCCAGAGCTTCCATTTCCAAATCTTCTATTGCTTTCCTCCACTTGACAACAAATGCTTATTAGACAAAAAAAAACAAAACCAAAACAAGCAAAACCTTCAGTGACACTTTCAGCAGTCATTTTTTTTAGAAATCTTCAAATGAATTTTAAATGAATATGATTGACTAGATGGCAAAACATAGCTACTATTTGGGTTCAAAAAAGGAAGGTAACCAGTTGTAATAGACACCTAAAACTGTGTTCATCTCATCAGTTCCTTAGGCTTCAAATGAGAAGTCCTGTTTCTGGTGGGTGCATAAAGTTGTCTAAGCACATATAAATAAATAAAAATCTATATATAAAATGACAAAATGCGAGAAGCATTACTTCTGGTCACCTAAGCACCACATGGCCAGCTGCGCATATATCCTTTCATACTTACTGTGCTCATACACTGTTCAAGTTCTCAGGCTGACATGAAAGATAGAATCCTATATTAGATTAGCTTAAATCTCACAGACATTCGATGTCACAGTCATTAGTCTAGTGAGATGCTACATACTGAGTCTATATTACTGGGCTAACCACTTCACTGGAGGAACTGCATTAGAACCGGAGCTGGAAAAATTACTAAAACTCTCTTTTATAGACACAGTTTTCATAGAATCATAGAATCATTAAGGTTGGAAAAGACCTCTAAGATCATCAAGTCCAACCGTCAACCCACCACCACCGTACCCACTAAACCATGTCCCTAAGCGCCTCATCTACACGTCTTGTAAATACTTCCAGGGATGGTGACTCAACCACTTCCCTGGGCAGCCTGTTCCAAGGCCTGACCACTCTTTCAGTAAACAAGTTTTTCCTAATGTCCAGTCTAAACCTCCTTTGGTGCAACTTGAGGCCATTTCCTCTCGTCCTATCGCTGGTTACTTGGCAGAAGAGACCAACCCCCACCTCGCTACAACCTCCTTTCAGGTAGTTGTAGAGCACGATGAGGTCTCCCCTCAGCCTGCTCTATGGAGATCTCCTTCCATAAAAATAAAACTTATCAAAGAAGGGCTCTTCACCAGTTTTTTTTTTCATATTATTGCCATCCACATAACCTTGGAATGAAGGCACTTTTTCTCACCTTAAAATCCATCTCAGAGTTACTGCTATCTTACAGATTAATGTATGCAAGCACAAATTAAGCCTCTTGATACTTTGGGCAATGGTATTACCACAACTGAGTGTGGTGCTGCCATAGTGTTAGGGCCTTGAGTATGCTACTAGATCTTAACCATCTTGACCAGCTTTCACCTGGGGCATCCACCTACACATCCTCCAGGAGCTCCATTTGTCTCCTGGGCACCTAGATCTTGTCTCAGCTATATTAGAGCTGACCCAGCTTGCTGACTGATTTTCCTGGATGAACCATAGACCTACATTGTAGGTTGCTTTGTCTTCAGTCACGTTTTTGGCCATCTCCTGCTGTTTGTGACTGAACTCCCTGAATAGACACTGGACCTCATCTTGTCTGGGCCTGTTCAGATACTGTGGGACTGTGACTTTGTTGATGAGGGCACTTTCTGTGCTATAGTGGACTTTGGCTCCTGGCTTGTCTTCCCTCTTGGAGCAGCCACACTCTTGCTGCTCCTTGACACAAAGCTCAAAATGTCAATAGTCCAACTGTTGCTGCATATTGAGGCACAGGTGGATATTGGGAAGATGAAACATGATAAGGTAATGAAGGGTACTAAACGCTATCCCTGTAATTACCCAGAAGCTGATACTTGTCAGACAGGACAGGTATCTTATGCTAGTGAGTGTGTTAGAACTCTGTCTCCTTTCCAGCTTTACTGATGCTTCTGTTTAAAAAATATGTAATGTGAAATAATAAACTGCGTTTTATTAGTTCTCACAGTACATATAAAGTATACAGTCATCCTGTAAAAGAAAGAGATGGAGAATGTCAGCATCGTTGAAAAGCTGTTGGGAAGTTGAGCATCTTTGTTCAGCCTTTCTGATTCTTCCATTTCATCCTCACCAAAACAAAATTACACTGATATAAAGGGCAAACTACCTCAGACTATTACTGCTATAGATTTTTGGAGCACATTGCGGTATCACAACCACTATATATGTTGTAGTGAGACTTACTGGCTTCTCTATGTTGTATTCCCAAAAAAATCTCTGAATCAAATTCTCATATGTCTTATATGTATTCAAAATAAATCATAACAAAGTATCTACAAAAAAGAGTTGATGCCATATAGAAAAAAAAGCCATATATGTGTTCTAGACTTCCTTTTCCCCTAAAGGAAAACATTTGTCAAGTGAGGGAGATTTGGTGCTGTAGTTTGGCAGAAAGAAAGAGGATTGTGCTATATACAGCAACAGGAATCCACTTCCTGCTGCTTAAAAGCCTGAAATTTCATTTTCATAGGAAAGGAGGAACACACAGCTAAAACTAAAAGACCTCAAACCGTAACCTAATCTGGCAAAAATGATTGTGCTCATCTTTCATTCCTATTTCTAATTGGTTCAACTTTGTTGATTTATGTAAGGTACTCATTGTACAAAAGCTTTCTTTAAGAAATAGAAGTCAAGTGTTCAGTAGAGAGTCTAAAGAAGATATCCACCCACACACTTAATATCGGTTGTATTTTGCATTAGATTTTTTGCCTAGTTCAATAATCACCGTTATGGTTATTGACATTAATTATTGCTATTGTCACATTAATTATTGTTGTATTATTAATAATAGCCAAAATGCTGTAATCTGACTCAAATTGGAATTTCTTAAAATAAATGTTCATCTAATTCAAAGACATGTGAATGAAAACACAATAGAATCTTGTCAGGGAACTCTCTTAATCCAAAGCAAAGGAAGCCAGATGTTTAATACCATGATAAAGCCATAGGAATGAATGAATATCTTTTAGAACACCTGATAGAAGTGAATGATTATTGCTGCATGTAAGAGAAGATACCCTACCCTCAGGAAAACAGGAAATGAGAGAGTGATAAAGCAAGTAAGGTATTTCATATCATATCAATGAAACTCATTTAATGCAACTCAAAACTTTAAAAACAAATTTTATAAAAGGAAAAAGAAACCACAATTTATTTTTTAGCTAATAAGTGTACCAAACAGGCTTTTTATATTTTCAAAGTGCCAGAATTCTTCAGGTTCTCCATCTCTATTGCTTCTTTGTGTTTGTGATGTGTTTGCATCACTTCTTTAACTTCTAGCACAGTTAGACACCAGAGGGCACAGGGAAAAGCTTTTGTCTAATAGGGCATCTTGGATTTTGCCATACTCCATTCTTTTGTCTGTAATAAAGGAGGAAACTCTTGAAATACAAGGACAATCTTTTTTTTTTTCTTCTCCACATCATTTTTTGTCTCTTCAATTCTACTAGGTTTTTCATTTACCATGTGAAGGGTAGTCCTTTTGTGTGAAGAGCTCTGTTGCTAGATGGGAAATCAAAGTACTGTTTCTTTTCAGGGGGAGATGACTGTATTTCAGATTAAAATTCAGAGGAAATAGAAAAGAAAAACGTGGGAGCAAGTTTTAAGCTTCCTTGGGGAGTCCTACAATGTGCAAATTTATTCTTCAAGAATCTGTGAATCTTTCAGATAATTTCAGGTTTCCAAATGTCTTGCTAGACCTGTTTGAGACTCAGAGATGCATTCTGAGATGTGGTAGATGTAGTTTTCTTACTCCTTAACATTTATTATTCCTGTCATATGCTTCAAAAGTTTATAAAGCTTTATTGCTACCAAGTTGACTATGCAATAGCAGGAATTTCAGGGTTAAGGGAAGAAGAGACAGCAGTTATTACTTTAGGGCAATGCCCCTTAATTGCAATATCAGAAATTCATCTCACTGTCTCTGCTTACTGAAAATTAGCTGCGGTGTTTTCTCCCAAACTGGCCTTTTGAAGTTCAAATGGCAGCATTAGGTATTTCCTGATATTGTCAGCAAATATTTTAAATCTTACCTATGTGTTCCTGATTTCATATTACTAAGAATATTTAAAAAAAGGAAGTGTTTTTACATATTTTATTTCATGTCTTTTTATTCAACGAGGTTTTGTTGGAGCTTCCTCATGTGGAATGAAACAAACAAAAAAACCCCATGTTTCTACCAAGGGCATGTGATTGGAGACTTCTTGTAATGCAGTATTGGTTATTGATAACCAAATTCTAGGTTTCTAAGCAAAGCAAACCAAGTCATCTCAAGAGTATTGACTCTTGGAAACTGTGAAATCAAAATAAATAACTAATAAAAATTAAATAGTTCTGCTCCCTTGGTCTATTACTGCCAGACTCAGCTATTTATCTATAATTAGAATTAATGTAGCTCAGTTCTACAGCTTTTACTTGTGCTTAAATCAATAAAGCTTTTTGTGTTTGGAGGAGTATGTTTAGACTACAAACTATGTCTAAGTCTTCTTTTATAGTAACAATCAGCCTAGAAAAGAAGAAAAATGGCAGAGTGGGGACTAAAAGAATATTGTATGAAAACTCAGGGTAAAATAATGATCTTCTGGTATTCAGAATACTTTATAAAATTAGTCAGTATGCCATGTCGCTGCGAGAAGAACTGAATCCAGACAGAAATTCAGTTAGGAATGATCCTAAACTATTTAGGAATTGATAACATTGCATTTATGTATGTGACATGGCCAACCCTAGCTTCAAAATACTTGGCTTACACACAGTTTACGTGCATGAGGTTCCCTATGGCTGCAAAATCGTGTCAGGGCATTGATAATAAATACTGAGCTCTAGGCTGCTATGGTAACAATGGTAGCAGTACAGGAGTCAGCTAATTTTAGACCAGCTTGGGTATGTCTACAAAGATTGCAGTTACGTTATTTCCTATAGTAAAAATATAATATTAGATCACTTCAGCATCTTAAAATATGTAGTAAATCCTGAACACCCAAAAGTGATGTTTAGATGTGTGTGATATGTTACTGGATGTTTCAGCAACTTTAGACATTTTTTTTTTTCTTTTTGCTGTATATGCTAAGATGTATTGCAGTAATCAAATGCGAGGCATAAAAAACCCATTGACTCCCATGACCAAAATAGGTACCTGAGGCAAAACTAATCTGCTTGAGATTTCTTTCAGTATTTAGTAGATTGAAAATCCAATAATCTCGTTGACAGGAATGTTAATGTCCATAATTTTCCCCTGGGAATCAATGGAATTTTTCAAATTGGTGTAATATTCATAGGCAATAGTTATGACATGAAGATGGGAACAGAGCATCAATTTTTACACCAGTGGGGAATAACATAGTGCAGTGATTGAGGTCACCTTGAATTACAACAGATACATGTCACAGACTTCTGTGGTCTGGGCAGAATAACAAAACACCTTGTGCAGGTAGGCCCAAAGATAACTTAAGGCCTTCAGCAGTCTGCTTTCACTTTCCCTATATTGCTGATGGCACATTGAAATTAAAATTTGGTTATAGACTAATATTAGTAAAATATTATACCAAGAATGAATATTATCAGGATGCTTGAGGAAATGAATTAGAGAATTGAGCTGAACACCATTAGCTGCTGTAGGTTTTAAAATACAATATCTGCTGAAGACAGATACTCTGACACAGGTAAAAAAAAAAAAATTTATGATTTTTTTAAATTATGGACTGATTTAACAAAATGTGCTTGCAAATCTGAGTCATCTTAAAGGTTTTGATGAGCTATATATGCTTCCAATTTTGGAAGGTGCTTGAGAAACTTTTAGACCGAGGGGCCTGAAATAAGTATGTTTAGTTTATTTGCCTGACACTGCTTCTATTATAAAAGCATGGCTTATTTTAATATAAACAGAAGTTTGCCTTCATCTCACAGCTGAGAATAGGAGTGATTCCTTTGCCAACAAATTAGCTAAATATTCTCAGTTTACACACCTTATTATCATTTCATACTGGGTTAGCTAAGTAACATTGTTATTGCATAAGCTACCTTGTTGACAAGGAGTTGCCTTTTAAAGAGGACTTATTTCAATGTTTTCTAATAAAGCACAAAACCAAAATCAGCACTACTTGACTTTTACAAAGGCAAGAAAAAAATGGCTTGGTTTATAAAAGGCTTAAATTAAAGAATTTCCTATGTACTTGCATGCATTTCTGCACATGAGTTTGAAAGCCTGGAGAAGATGGTGCAGTGTGATGCATCCTAAATGGCAAACAGCACATTGTTAGAGCAGAGAATGCAATAATGTCCACACTTACAGAACAAACATATGAAGATTTTGCTGAATATTGGAAAAATGTGAGTTACTCCTCCTTACAGTAACAGCAGTGGAATTGCCTCATTATCATTTAGGGGATTTTTTTTTTTCCTTTTTTTGTCTTTTGAATGAGAAGGTTGTTCCAGTGTGCTGCAATGTATTTTATAGCCTCTAGGTAGACCTTGACTAAACCCTTTCAGAACTATAATATTTGTTTAGTTCTGGGGCACTGGATCTAGTAACACAGGTGCTCTCTTTCAGGATCGTTGTTTGTTCCTGGTTTACCCGCAGTGAGAAGGTGGTAGGAAAAATGGGGAAGTGATTCTGTATGCAAGACAGGAGGAGAGGAAAGTCTTGTTGCTCAGAAAGAGTAGCAAGTATCATTTGTTTCTCCTTTTTTTCACAATGTGTTTGTTCTCTTCACCTCTCTTCACCAAGCAGTTTTCTTGTGGATTTGAGAATGGTCCTGATGTCTTTTTAATGATTATTTTGCTGATGTTACCTGAAAAATGTGGGTTAGTCATAGATATCTATCAGGAAAAAAAAAGTTTTTGAAAAAATATCACTTGGCTTTAGTGCTGATAGGAGAAAGGATTTTAAAAATTGGGTAACAGAATGGTCATGAATCTAACTTGATGACTAATGTAACTGAAACGTATCTCAGAATTTAATGGAATTTGAATAGGAATAATATTTTCCCTGCTTGCGCTACTAGCGCATTTTTACATCTCAGTTTTTCGGAAACAGGGGTGTATGTGAAAACATGGAGAGACGGAAGGCAAGGTGGGCGAGTGTCACTACATAGAATGTAATTCTGAAGGGTGTACTGACTACTGAAACAGTAAGTGTCTAACAGACCATTACATTAGAAGGGGAAATGTATTCTTGTCTCAACGTTATCTTAAAAGCTACTGACGTGCCTATGAAGCTTTCACTGCAGAATTAAAAAAATCAAAACTGATCTTGTCAGCAAGATAACACATTAGGCATATTGGAACAATTCCTGAACTCAATTGTTCAGAAAGCAACGTGCACCAACAGGTTGCATGGGTAAGCCCCAGCACAGCAAAATGGCTTCGGCAAGAAGTACAATCTGATATTTTCCTTAATGCGCATGCTCAGAGGATCTGTAGAAATGATTAGGAAAAGAAATATTTACCTCTTTAGACGGATGAGGTGGAAATACAGGCGGACCAAATTTTACTGAGTATGGAGTACTAAGGCCTGTGTCTGCTCACCCACAAATTGACAGGACTTTTGCAAATAGGTTAGCACAAGCAGCTACCAAGTTTGGAGAATATAAGCAAGAAATGAAAAGATGAAGTATGGCTGGTAGACTATGAAAGAGCCCCCTGAGATATAAACCTGGCTTCAGTTCAGATTTTTTTCCGTACAAACTTGGTGCAAGGTCACTTCTCTGTACGCTGTCTCTCTCATTTGTAAATTAAGAATAATACCTGCCTGCCTTGGATTATTTATGCTGAAGATTAATTAAAATTCATAAAAGCACTTTCAGAATTTACTGTTGCAAAAATGTTAGAAGATTATTTGTAATTTTGATAAAGAGGAGACCTGTGATGAATAGTAAGAGGAAACACCTCATATTAGACAGCTAATGTAGTTAGAAGAACTGTCAAAGTTTTGATCAGTCTTTGTGATGGACTGTTTTCCTGAATCTTGTACCTTTTTTCTGAAGGATGGAAGTTTTAAGAATTATTCTTCCTTATTTTTTCTTGAAACAAAGCTGTTAACTGTACACAAAACATGCACACTATGGAGATTTTAATGAGACGCTGACTTATTTTCATACTGTAGAAGTCTAACCATGGCTTTAAATTATGGGTTGGCTCAAAGAATCTGAGCAAATTTTAATATGGGAAACTGACCGTCAATTACAGTGGAAAAGGAGACCCCATTTTCCTTAAGTATTCGAACTTGAAAAGAGTACTTTCACAGGGGAATTTCCTTTGCAGACATTTTGGCTGTTTTCTAATCAAGAAAGAGGAAGAGGAGACAGACTTCTTAAATGTTTTTCCATATACTCTTTTCTGGTACAGGTGCCAATCACAGTCTGGGCTTAATTTTTTTCTCCCAAATGGAAAGCGTATGTATTGTCTGTAATTCAAGTTGTTGCTGGGGAGTTTTGTTTTGTACTTGTTGCAAATATTCCTGTACGCTCTGGGTAAGAGTCTCTTCACCTCCTTTGATGCCTTGTGACATGATCTGGTGGAATTATATAGGTGCTTGAAATAGGTTCTTGTGTAACCACTCGTAGAACAGTGTCAAGGCATTTCAGTGGAAATGCAAATGGGATTCATTGAATATATCTAGGAATATTCAAGCAATAGCACTGCCTGCCAAATTCATGTGGTCACCTAGATACTAAACGTTGCACACATAAAACTCAACGAAAGAGGTAATGACTCTTCATAAATGCAGCACATTCATAAAGTCACCTATGATGGTTCTCAACGCACATCTGTTAAATTCTAGTTTATTTTCAGGCAGAATATCTGATGAAAATATTGAAAGATTTTTTTAGAACATAATTTAAATTTCTTGGAAACATTCATCTGATTATCTTGAGGTTATTGCATAGCATTTATGCATATATAAGTTCCAGATAATACTGCTGAAAAAATCTATTTTTTTAAAAGAAGGACTGAAGAATCCACTCAGAGTTTACATGTGATCTGTTCTGTAGTGTTTTTATTTGTAATTAAACTAATAAAAAAAATAGTATCAGTTCTTGATTTTGAACAGAATCAGTGCTTTATAATAGCGTTTCAGCTTGCTTCCTTGCTGCATTTTTCCTTATATTTCCATGTAATTGTAGCGTAAAGTAAATGTGATAATATACTGAAATAAAATGGAAATGGTAAAAAAATTATAGTGAAAAGTCAGAAATATTTTTCAGCAATAAAAATGTTCTCTTTTAATTCATTTCAAATACCAAGTGATAGCACTTCTCTTTCATTTGGAAGGTAAATTGAAAGAATATTTATCGTATCTGAAAGTTCTAACTGTACTCTACTATCATTTAAATTCATTTCCCTAGCTATAGATTTTCAAATTAAATTTAATACTAGTAATCTTTAAATTACATTAAAGGTTTTGCTGCTTGCTCTTTTCTTCTTACAGGATTGTCAACATCACAATCATAATTAATAAAAATAAAAACATATAAATATGCATCACTGACAAATGAAAAAAAAACCATTTTATTAAGGTTTTTAATGAATACTCAATAGTTATCATCAGCCACACATTTAATTTCCATTTTAATCTTATATTATATCCTTTTCTTCCAGTGGAGAATACCCATACGTGCAGGTGCTTCTTCTTTTATCATTAATTCAGCAGTACAATAAACATTCATTTCCAAAGGCTTCTTTCCTCCTCCACAAATTATTTCCTTATTTCTTTGCTTTAAATTCCTCTTGGCCTTAAAGTTCTTTGCAACCTTTTTCTTAGTGCTTAAAAAGAGGTTCTACATTTTTAAATAAATGACTACTTCCTTGGTAAGCCTTTAAAGTAACCCAGACATGGAGCTGATAATTTTTACACACCCCACATCTAACATATGCACCCATCAATTATTTCTAGGCATGCTACCAATTCAGAAGCAGCTGAAATGAACATTTAGAAATGGTTATCGAGTGAGTTTTGAGCAGCATTTTTGCCGTCTCCATAGCATTCATGCTTTGTAAAGCACTTGCACATGAGAACTGCTAGTAGACAGAAGTTTTTGTCACAGAAGATTGAGGAAAATTGATATTCTGTCAGATCAAAGAGGAAACAAATTCAAAGAAACATACTACCTTTCTATATATGGAGTAAAAATCTAGATATTGCTGTGAAAAGTGTCCTTGCTGATTTCAAATATATGAACATGCATCATACACACATGTATGGATTCCAAGATAGACTTCAAGTATGATAGCCAGAATTCTAGCTGGTGTTTTTTTAGACTGAAGTTATGAAGCTGAAGGATCACTTGGCTTGATCCTGGAAACTAAGATGGAAAACAGAGCGGTCCTGTGGATCACAGAGTTTGTGTTGTCGTGGTTTAACCAACCACGCAGC
>NW_009213325.1:26943-46136 GCF_000690835.1 Fulmarus glacialis | reverse complement strand
CCCAGCCAAAACCAGGACAGTTATATATTATTTGTATCATGACTGTACTTAATTAAGATCTCCAGTCAGTTTGATCATTCTCATGCCCTTAAAAACATTACCCCAAAAGCCACATAGCAGAATTTTAAATATTCTTCTTCCTTGCCATCACGTAAGCGTGAATCAGGAATACAGCGTATGAATAGGAAATGGTAAGCGCTCCTTATGAAATGCATAGAGTCAGGTATTTTCTCAGGGGGGTTAACTTGTTTACAGTCGCTGCTTGTGGTATGCAAGCCTGAGAACCATTAGCCCAACACAGTTTAAAAACTCACAGCTGAAAATGTACTCTGCAGTTTTTTATATTCACAGGAATTGAGGTACACAATTCTCCGGTTCAAATTCGTAACAGATTTTTTTTCAACCTATCTATGTACTCAGTCTCACTGACTGAATGGAGGGGCATCTGTAGATTTCAAAGCAAATTTTGGTACATCTGTAGCTGAAACTGTCTCAAGTTCCCATTGAATCAGATAATTCTTATCAGATATCCTTGAAGATGATAAGAGGATCAATGCTGTCAGCAAGTGCAAAGCAGCACAAAAACACAGTTCGGTGAAAAGCAGCTTCATTGTAATGCAAAAAACATCTCAGCGCCCCAGCCATTCTGGGAGTGCGCGTGCAAGAGTTTGAGTGATTTGAATACAGGATTCCTGACACAATAATTTCTGCCACGCATGAAAACCAAAATGATTACTTGTCCCTGTAGGGTAAATGGACCTGCTCATCATGCAGGTCTTTGTAGAGATAATGTATACACCTGTTTGGAAGATTTAATAGTTGTGTTTGAAATACCAGGTCTGAAGCTCAAGGGTTAGGAGGGATGGTTAAGCTATAAAATCACTTGGAAGCAGCTGATTTTAAGTTGCCATGGCAAAGGATTTTCAGACAATGAGAAGCTTTTACATTAATATCTTTGTAAGCCTTGTTGTGATAGAATTGTCTCTGTGAAGAGCAGTCTCTTTCTTGCTCCTGCTGACACACGCACTGATAAAATCATAAAGTAATTATATAGTGCTATAATGATTTTGGGGTTTCTTCTCAGAGGTTTTGCCACTGGTTTGGAGATTCCATCTCTGGTACATTTTATAATAGGGAACTGTATTATTCAACATTTTGTTATCAAAAAATTATCAAGATACCCCCTATGTTTGCAAAAAATATCAATGTATGGAAATGGCAGTGATTTTCAGTTATGTTAGTCTATTAATTTTGAGAACAGCTGAATAAAACCTATCTGCTCTTTGTTTTTCTTTGTCTGAATAAAACCTATCTGCTCTTTATTTTTCTTTGTTTGATGGCTTTTTTTTTTTTTTTTTGCTTTTCTGTTTTTTTACTTTGTGGCTGTCATGGCTTGAGTTTTTTGCAGCATATATTCTGCAAATAGGTTCTGTGATCCTCCTGTCTTCCTCCTTAGTAGCCAAAATATAGGTCTGAAAAAGTGTGTCCCATTTAAGATTACGCTGAGATAAGAAA
The DNA here is from genome assembly GCF_000690835.1 of Fulmarus glacialis. Classification (NCBI taxonomy): domain Eukaryota; kingdom Metazoa; phylum Chordata; class Aves; order Procellariiformes; family Procellariidae; genus Fulmarus; species Fulmarus glacialis. The sequence goes on along the minus strand of NW_009213325.1, from coordinate 44,621 downwards.
AGAAGCTTATCAGTAGGGGAAAATTTGTGGAGAATTTTGCAGGGATTTATTTTGTTTCCCTTTTGGGAGGAGAGAGTGTAGTGTCCACTCTTCTCAAGACAGTTTGGAGTTGTCCTGGTTGTTGCTGGTTAGATTTAAGGTTGCTCTCCTTTTGATCGGGAGCAAAACCAGGGCCCATTTCGGTGGTTGGCTACGGTTGCTCGCTCGTGTGCATACTGAATCTCAATGCAGAGAGGACTGAAGGCCAATACCATTTGTGCTGTTTATCTTTGCCAGCTGCCCAGGAGCTGACAGCTGATGCAAATGGTCCTGGTAGCACATTCTGTATGTCAGGAGCTGGGAACGCTTGATATCTGCGCCTGTTCTCTGCCACCTCCCAGAGGCTAGCTGCAGTCTTGGGTGTTTTGGAGATAAGTTTTCTGAGATGCCACTTTTCCTGCCAGCTGCAGAGACAGTCAGGATGCAAAAGGGAAGTTTACAGGCCAAAAAAGGTCTTTGGGGAAGCAGCACTGAATCTCCAGCAGCACTGAATCTCCGACATTCACGCCCAGTGGCATTTTGTCATACTGAAATTTAGTGGGCTTCAGGACATAAAGTGAGGTGCATTTGTTCTGACACACTTTTAATTAAGGTTTTTATCACATTCTATTTAATTTAATTTTCACTTGACATTGACCATTCCTTGTTTGGGATTCTGCAGGTCTGGAAAGCTTTCAGATAGGGCCTTAATTGGAGGCTTTTCAATGTAATTATTAGTTTGTATTACATGGGAATGAAGCTGATTCTTTTAAGTTAGCACAGTATAAACGCTTCATGCACTCAGCTGCTATGCTAATGCAGAGGACCGGGATCTGCATTACAATACATCATCTCCACTGTCTGTACTGCAACACAGACCGGCTATTTACTCAGTTTAGCGACAGCAGCAGCACACAAGTAATTGGGGCCTGACAATTCTCTGTGGGTATCATTAATTTAGTGCTAGATTTTAGTCCTAGGAGGTACCCAAATGCCATAACAACATACAAACATATTTAAACATAAACAGATTGATTGGATTACATAAATGGATCGATCACATTAATCTCAAATCCATATATTTTTAGACGTGTATTATTAGTTATGTGGAAACATGGAGCAAACTGATGCACGTGTATGGAAAAGAATGCTTTGTACAGCAGTACGAGCTGTTAGTTGTTAACTCTTCGAAATCAGTCAAAATATTTAAGCTGAGCAAAATGAATAATATAGGAAAGCTTTAGAGACCACTGAAGTCATTCACAAGATTAATGATGTATTTGAAGGTCCCCAGAATAAAATAGCCCAAAGTTACAAAAATGGCAAAACTATGTTGAGAGAAGATTTAGTAATAAGTGGGGGAAAAAACAGATATGAAATTAAGGATGCTGAATAGTGGGTGGGGATAAGTTCATTTTATGTAACAAGATAATTTAGAAAGTGAAATACAAAAATAGATGGGAAACTAAGAAATAACCGCATTGCAGCTTTCACATATTCACAGCTCTTCCAAAAAGCTTGAAGTCTGTAATTTAAAGCAGCAACGAGGAATTATTCACCTGGTGTGGGAGCACAGCAGGGCTTAAATTCTCCAATCTTTCTCCCATCATGCAACTGAAAATATGCTCACGACACGACCAAAGAGCTGGTATCCCCTTCCTATCTGCGCAAGCTGTGGACCGAAAACATGTGGTCATAGGATGAATGTGCTTCTAGTCAGGCAATAAGAGGAGATCTGTAAGGCCGCAGGAAAACGAATAACAAGAAGGATGGCATGCAGATCCTGCAGCCCTTGCCCTGTTCCCTTCCCTCCTGGAGGACACGTAGAGAAGACCATGCAGTCCAGGCTGCTGAGCCGTGGATTTCCTGGAGGGTTCAAGCCAGACACTCCCCAAACTGCAGAATGGCTTTCTAGCTTTCAGTTTGATTTTTATTCTGCAAAGCCACAGTCCTGTCTAAAGACCTTGGCTGGTTTGAGCTGGAAGCATTGGAGCTGCTATTGATCTGAGTATGCAAGATGGCCATTTATTCGGGGGAGGGAGTCCTTTGCTTTAGGGTAAGTTTAGATTTAAAATAACTATATCCTTTTAAGAGTAGATAGTGCCACTACTTTTTGAAATTGTGTAAATTGGGTTTGCATTTTCCAGAGAAATCAGTTGCAGTCCTCTCTCTTTGAAATAGAAAAGCAATGGCAATTTCTGCTGAATTGATTCTCAGAGGTAGGAAGCTATGAATCACCCAGTAGTGGTAAAGGGCATCAGCCAAATGACTAAAAAATATTTTTCAAAAACTTTTCAGTTGGCCAAATGTCACTGAATCACACTAGATATGTCTAAGGAAATTTGCACTGCCGGGATAGTGTTTTGGTCTGTGGTGGGTACCTGAGAATATATACAACTTCACATAGGTAATAGGAACAATATTGTGAAGCTGATCATTTCACGATTTAAATGATTAATCACGTAATGTGTAAGATTTTTTGGAATATGTATATAGCAGCGTACCTGTTGTTGTAATAATAATGGAAGTGAACGTAAAAGAGTGGGTGTGGTACAAAAATAATGCTAGAAGAACTGCAGCTGGAATTTATAGTTATGACAAATGAAGACGTGAGCAGAGACGTGGGTTCCAGTTTGTTACGGTCAGTGCTTTGGTCAATAATCTATAGTGTATAGTTATCTATGTAGTAAATAAAAACCTGTTAATACTGCTTTTCTATTACCATGCAAATCCCTTGAGTGGGTGTAATGCTCCTGCAGGAGTGGTGCCGAACAGGTGTCATCCTCCCTCACTCCCACACCCTCTCCAAATCAGAACAATTTGTAGTTCTTATAACCAAGACACCCTGGAAGACATGAATAAACATTCCCCCCATAAAATATTAAATTAGCATTCTGCATCATACATGGCCAGTCCTACAAGGCATATGCATGTGTATGGGATAACTATATGTATACATCAAATTAATAAACATGGATGCAGAGTTTTGTCAAGTATTGACAGTATTTCAACTTAAGAACTGGAAATTTCTGATTTAGGATAAAAAAAATGAAGACTATGACTCTGTTACCAGAGCACTATAAGACTTGTGTGAGGTTTGTGTCATACTTTATAGTAATGTTTAGAAACCCAAAGTATGTCACTGGTCCATGGATGCTTGGGGCTTATGAGTTGGAGGAAAACAGTACCAAAAATCACGTCTATACCCATGTACTTAGTATCATACTGTACCATTATCCAACATTAAAAAAATGGTTCCACATGGTTGCCTCTTGTGTGATAAACAACAGGATTGGGTTGGAGGTAGAGAAAATGAAACTACTCCATAGCTCAGTGTATTACCAGGTTTGTACTGGAAACCTACTATTTCTCTGAGCAACAGTAACTTGCATCTGGTAGAAACTTGCACTGTGGCTGATTTCAGGTATTTATAGGGGTACTAAGAAAACCATTGCCTATTGCCAGTAATTGCAAATGCTTTCTCATCTATTTTGGCTAGGTGGCATGCTTTATGAAAATTTTGCAACCCATTTTTGTAAGGCTTTTTGCATGTTTTCCTCCTTTTCTCATTTTTATGGCTTCTCCAATAATGATGCCGGTTTATACGTAATTCAATTATTTTGGATGAATCCTATTTTTATAACTTTACAAATTATCTTGTGAATGAAAGAATAAAACAAAATTTTTACATAAAAATACTTTGATTTTGAAGAACTTTATATCCACCTTTTATAGTGCTAGTTTGATATACCCCACCCTACAGTACCATCACAGAATTGGAAGAGTGACAAATACCTTTATCATGTTTATTTTGTTTTCATGGCATGTGTGAAAGAAATGTGTTACTTTTTATCTGATACACTTAAATGGCATTCTCCTGACTTATGCAGACAATATTTTTATTATTTGGTTGGTATGAAGGGTGTTTAGTACCAAAATTCTGAAATATTCTTTGGCTGTTCTCCTTTTACAACCGATTCTTATTCTCAGAGAGTGATTTATGGGCAGTTTGAAATACGGATATTGCACACCCAACTTGGATTAAGTTAAGCATAACTCTGAGAGTTGCTAATGAACATCTTTGTTCAAGAATGCAAAATAAAAACATCTTGTCTTCCGTATACAAAAAACCAAAATCTGCAATGCAATAGTAGTTGACATTATCCTGACAGTTTAGCTTATAATTCTTCAATACAGCAATCATGTTGTTACTGTTTATTTGTGCACAGTAGTCTTGGTCATGGATCAGGCTCCAACTCGGTTAGACTGTGTAAAGAGACAGTTTATGATGGTAAACTAGCAGTGTTGTGAATACTAGCCTCCAGTTGTGAGTAAATTATGACTTTTATGTCATATAAATATTGCCGTGCTAGTTCAAGTATCAATGAGGTGAAAAAAGGCAGTATGAATTTTTGGGTTTGGTTTAAAGGAAGAGGATTGCTTATCTCAAATTTGTCCTTTCCACCTACCTGTTTCACTTGTTGTAGAGTGCTGCTAATTACTAGATTTTATTTATTTCACCATTGAAGAAAAAAATGCATATTGTTGAATATTTTCAGAGAAATTATCTAAACTGGTATTCTGATTGTAGCTTGTGAGATGGAAGAGAAAAGGTATAAACATATAACATTCATAGTTTTAGGCTGTATTTGTATTGCTGGCTGTTTGGGGCAGGGATTATCTCTTATTGTGTTTGTACATGCATAGAAAATGAAACCTATTGAAAGAAACCTAATGAAAAAGACATTTCTGTATACGAATGACTAATGCTAAAATATATGCAGTCCCTTTCTAGAATTGTATTGGTCTCAAAATGAGCCTCCAAGCAAATTTCTGAACATCAATTTGAACAGAGCATTGTTCCAGCTAATCATATGCTGCAAAAGAAGAATCTTGAAAACAAGAGAAAAACATTTCTCCTAGTCCTGTGTAAGGAAAACTTGAGAGCTTGGTGCTAGTAATTTGAAAAGGAAAAAAAATAGAAAAAGGTAAAATCCACAGGTCATTAGTTCCAACATGTATATCAAGAAGATCGCCAACCGCTAAAATGGACTCTTTTCATTATTTTCTATACATTGGTAAGATTTCCAAGAGAAGAGAAAGACTTCCTCTTTCAGAATTATTGCAGTCTTTACTTAACCTCCGAGTATGGACAATAAGAATTTCATGTTGTTACGTGACTAAGAGAAATTAGATTAGGAAATATCTGCAGATTCTTTTTGTTCAGGCTGCTCTGCTTGTTGTGCCAAGCAGATCCTAGACTGCCCGCCTGGCAGTGCAAAATACGTTAGAATATGCAAGGCGACAACGTGAGCCTACATATGGCAGCTAGCTGAAGCTAGGAGCAGGGCAATAGAGCACAAGAACAACTGAGATGACAACAGTCTTTGGACTAATGTGCTCTGACGTTGAGAACCCTCATGAACTAACGACTATTTTAACCATTCCAAAAATAATATCATACTCTGCCTCACTTAAGCGTTTTAAATGGCTATGAAAATGCTCGTTTTGCTGTAACCAACGTATTACGGAAGTGTAGAAAACATCCACTAATATTTTTTTCTTTGTTTCTGCTGAAGGCAAGGGCTCTTTTGAATATTATGATAAAGTTCAATTTCAGCATCCTTAATTGTTGAAGAGAAATGAAACAATATTTTATTAATTTAGCATTTTATGATCATAATTGTATAAGCATTATTTCTGATAGATTATGTGCTAAGAAAATTAGGACTGTATACTGAAATTCAGTCAGTAATATATTAGCAGATTGCCTTACAAAGACAAGATGCCATAAAATTTTAAAAAATGCCTACAATAGTAAACCGAGGCAGACTGCCTTTCTCTATGGGTTTGCAGTATATCTTGCATAGTGAAGGAGATATATACCATAGATTTTATCCTTTTGGAAACTGGTACTGACTTGAGACCTAAGCAGCCTTCTTACGGACTTGAAGGTGATGCTGTAAGGGTCTGAAAAGTGTATGCAGCATCTGTCACACTTACTATGCATGAGCAGTAGATTGCAAAAAAGGGGTTGTAGTCTCAACAGTAAATGACTTCCCTGGTGCAAGATAAGGTAGGGTTTTCAGATGCCAGAAGGGGACACGGACTATCCTCCTCAAGAGAGAAAGAAAGAAGGAACAAGTGAAAAGTTATTCACATATAAATGAAGACAGTACATTCCTAACATATATTTTGTTGATGTTTAGACCTGAACAAGACAAATTCTCATGAGGGAAAATACAGTTTTCACCTCTCCTCAGTCCTTAAATTGAACTTCAGATTGCAAGATGGAAAAATCATTATTAGGGAATTGGTCGAGGGATGAGCATGAACCTGATTTTCTAGTTCAACAAAAGACTTGTTCAATCATGTAGCTGTGTGTGAAAGATGATGTAGAGTGCTACCAGACTTTAAAGGCATGGCTCCATACTCATTCAGCACAGGTGTAAGTAATTTAGCAAGATGCAAAGCAGTGAGACCAGGTCTAAAAAAAAGGTAATCCCATTATTTTGAACAACCGGGTATGTCATGTCGCTTGTTCGAGGAGTGTTCCTGATATTTTAAGTGTTGGATGGTGTCTTTAGGGTCGACTTTCCAAGTTTCAGCAAGTATGCCTTTTCACTTGCTGGTCTTGACATGTCTAGTGGACCTGACTATTGACCTAAATTGAAACAGGCAGACTGATTCAAAAATAAATTGACATGTCACTAGGGTGTTTATCAAAGAGGAAAATATTATCATTGTTTTTGCTTAGATTAGGAAGCTGAGAGCAGAGAAAATAAACAGGGAACAAAAAAAAATTATAGGAAAAAAGACAAAGCATGTCAGAATTATCCTAATGCAGCAGGTAGTTGTTCTAGTCTGGTGGATATACTGTGCTACAATATCTGAAGCAGTGCCCCTGTTGTGATTCATTATTACTATATAGCACTATTGGAATTAATAATAATGAAAGACAATCATAAACTGATGATAGAAATTGTGGTGTTCCTACGTGGTTTTATAGCTAAGTGGCTAAATAACTGGTTTTGTGGCGATAATTCCATTATAAAGAAAACAAAGGTAACCTTTACAGATAAGTAGTTACATAATTTAGTCTGGTAGGGCATTATTGGCCTAATTCTCCGCTTACCTGAACAGACAAAATTTCACCAGCGATGACGGTGTTGTGCCCATTTATTCTAGCGGGGAGCTGTGCGCAGTTTTCAATTATCTGATGTTGTCTGAAGTGCCTCCTTGTCTTTGCTTTGTTAGAATCAGTTGCTCACCATTTTCTCACTGGGGTTGCTTCAAAGGCAGCTTTGGGCAGCACAATTGGTTTTTGTGGCACGGGGACCGAGCCTGGGATCGGGACCTAGCGGGGTGCTGGCTAGCATCTAAATATGTAACACAATGTGGTCCTTATTCTTCTTTTGCGGGGGAGCGCCACATAATTTTCACTGATCAGCGGTCTTTGTCTGTTGAGCACTAGCTGGGGAATTGTGTTTCCATGACCATAAATGCTGTAATTGTGCCTGCCTTTACTTTATGCGTGTCACGCAGAGCCATTAGTCAAACAAAAATCCCACTGACTCACCTCCTGCGCGCTGCCCGTGTGCTTGCTCTGCCATAACTCGGCAGTCTGCAACTGACTCGGCCGATTCTTGTTTCTCAGTTTATCTAAGTTTTTGTATGCAGCATTTTTAATTGCCATTAAATCCAATCTGGGATGCCTTGTTTGCGCAAAACACAGAGTTACTTTATCATGCCAGAGGAGGACTATCAAACACTGCCTGTGGAAAGGAAATTTTTATTTCCATTATTGGAGGGAATGGCATGAAAATAACAATGTTTACAGAAGTGTTTATGAAATCAAGACAACACTTTAGAAAAAGGGCTAGGTTTAGGCTCCTCTGAGTTCCTCAGAACTCTTTAAGTTCTTCAAAACTTGACAGTACCAGGGTTTCTACTCCTGGGAATGAATGCAGCCAGGAGGATTTTCAAACTTGGCATTTGGAGAGGGTAAACTCCATTTGGAGCAGGGAACCAGATCCCCTCCTTCCCAGGGGAGTCCTTTCTATACTAGGTTGTTAGTTACTCGAGTGTAACCATGCCCTAATTATTCCACTCTTACAAATAACTAAATATTCTTTGGAGGAGGGACTTCAACCCCTTTCACCCACTTTTCAGGTAACCTTCTTAACCATTAGGTTGGATGCTTTTTCCTTACCTCTTCTTTCTGTCTCACTCTCACTCTGTTTTTTTGTAAGAAAAGGCCAAACAGGTTGTGGCACCCAACTCCGTGACCCCTTTAAGTGATAAAAAAAAAACCTAGGGGAATGATGGTGCAAAGACTAGCTAGCTGGCCTCTTGCACTTCTTAAGAAATGTCATATTTGAAACCAATCAACTGGTTTTATTGACTCTGGGCCGGGATATGAATGGGTTGCTGTTCTTCCAATTGTATTTGATTAACTCTGCCAGGACTTAAATCATGTTTTCATCTAATCCTTTGGAAGACCTATAGAGCACCACAAAGATAGAGAGAACCTTTCCAGTTTTTCTGCTGATAATTATTTTGAAAAAATTACTGTAATCAACAGATGAAAGAGAGAAGTTACCTTCTTTAAACGAAGCTGAATATATTCAGTACTGTCATTGTACCAAGCTGAATCTGTGGTGACGTGAGTAGCTTGTAATAGCTGTGAATACTTCTATAAGGTGTTACTTTATGTAATGTAGCTCGACTGTATCATTGTTCTCAATTACTAAATGAAACTTTTGTATTCTGTAATAGCTGTGTTACTGTGCTATTTTCAATTCTTAACATGAAATGGTGAAAACCAAGTCGTTAGCGAATGCTACCACATAAGCTAAAACTTCCAGAATCAATACATGAAGAAAGAAAAGACTATATCAGTTTCAGAGATACTCATAGCTATTAAGAGGTTTTTGAATTTACTGGATTTCTATCAAAGTTCTATCAAAGCGCCCCAGAGCAATGAGGGTGGTTGATAATATAAGTAATAAGAGAGTCATCCCACGAGATTTCATGTGAAACCAACTTAAAGACAGAGCATATGAGCTAACAGAGCAATCTGAAGTCTGTAAATCTGGTTTGGTGTCTTTCTAAAAGAACATCTTTAACTTGGCCAGAAGATACTATCTTGATGAAGTAATCATTTGGTGAAATAGTGCACGTGTATGCTAAAGATCAGATTGACTGGTCACAGAGTTCCCACTTTCCTTTCACATATACAAATAAAATTCAATGAAAAATAAACAACAAGGGAGCTTGTCCACTGAATTCTGGAAGGAAATGTCTTGATTCAGGTTGCAGTCATGGGCAACCATCCGTGGAAGTCAGATGTCCTGTGCTATGAATCGAGGCAATAAAATGATGATCTGGATATTTACTGCTCCCTCGAAGTCTCTTTGAGAGATGGATCCAATTTTATAGAGCACAATATATACAGATATGAGATAGTTACCTTCTACAGTCAGGATATAAAGAGAAAGCAGGAGAAATGTGCTTAAGGTGATCCAAGTCTTTAATCCGTGTTAACAAACCGGGGCAAGAAACCTGGTGTTTGTAATTGAGCATGATAAAATGCAGAGGTCCTATGAGTGCGGCACGTCAGGATGAGGGATACCAGACTAGTCAGGGATCTTTAGGATAATAGTTAAACTGTAGACAGAGCCTTTTTTCCCCCTTATCTCCCTTTCTAAGCAGCAGAGCAAGACAGATTCTTTCTGAGTGATTCAGAGGAAGAGCATAACTCAGCTGCTGCTCTCGTCATGACCGTGTGAGACCAGCTGCCTGAGGAGCCACCAGTCATGCACCATGACTCGGTGCTCTCTTGTATCCATTCCTCTTGCTTGCCACCCTTCTTTCATGCTTGCCAGAGCTCAAAATTTGATTTTCAACAAAACTAAAGCAAAATAAACAGGCACCATCTGAGAATTATGTGGCACAGCTATTTTGCTGTGGAAACTGCAGGGAGGGTTTTTTGTGTCCAGCACTTCAAAACCCTACTTTTGTCTGATTAGTCTTCTAAATTGCATTATTTTCTCCCCAGGAGAAAACCTAAATAATAATTGAGAAAGGAGCTTTCTATCACACTTAAAGCTGGAAGAGGGCTATAGTGATAAATCCTCTCCCAACAGTAAAAAGAGTGAAACACAAACTACAGTAGTTAGAGAAATATTTACGAAAATGGTGAGAACACCTGTGTAGGTGAGTTCATGCTGACCTGATAGAGAGTCAGCCAGTACAGTTCTGGCTGTTTTTCCATGTCTGCTTTGATGTTTTACTCAGGTCAGTATGTTAGTGATGGCACCTAGTTCCAAGGAGGACACCAACAAGAATTTTCTGAAGACTTTATTTTGACTGATTCTGACTTCACTCAGTTCTGAAAATTTCCTGGGAGAAACATCAGGCAAAACTACAAGTAAAAGGCCTTCCCAACGACGCTTTTAAAGCTTTTATCACTGCATGTTGACAATGGTCAAAATGGGAACTAAGACAGAGAAAATGTAAGAAAAAAGGTCACAGGTGGCTCAGTTTTAGAGCATGCTGTTGGTAAGTAGAGGACAGTAGTGATATTGTCAAACCCAGGTTCCCAAATTTTTGCTCTTGGCTTAAAAATAAATGCATTTTAAGTAGTAATAAATGAATTATTCCTGATTTGAAGCTTTGGATTCTATGCTTTCAGACTTCTATTTCTAGCCATGAGGGTTAGAGAAGTTATTTTTTATTTGAAATGCAAGCTGAGAATCTCTCATGATAACATAATGCCGAGAAACTAAGGCTTCAAGAAACATACTCTCTATCTCAGGCACTGCGATAAAATCACAAGAGTTGGCAGTGGTGAATATTCTTCAAGTTTGCATACAGTTGATTTTGCAGTCTCACTTCTCTAATGATACAGTACTTACAGGAGCTGGTTGCTGGCTTGAATATCAATGCTAGAGTTCTTCAGTGGGTTGTCTCTGGTCAGTAAACAGACTGATGCCTTAGAATAAGGTCCAGATTCTGATCCATACTGAAAGAGAAGACAGATGCAAAAGCAAACCTAACCCCAAGAATCATAAGCAAGTAGAAAGATTTTAAAAATACATTTTTATATATGTAGAAGTTACAAGTTTATATATAAAAGTATAGAATTCTATATGATTTTTTTGCAGACTTCTTGGCACCTTGTTTGGGGCAGTACTCCGGTGTTTAATATCAGCCTGTACCTCTGAATTTCTAATCTGTGAATGCCACGGTGCACAGGCAGTTGCAAGAGGCTGTCAGGAGAAAAGGATTCTGCCTACATTTTGCTGGAAACCCGAAACATTAAGATCAGCTGCATCTTGGACAGAGACCCTCAGGACAAAACACTAACTTTCACTCTCACTGAAGCAACAATTTTTTAAATTGCCTTTGCCTTCTGATATATATTTTTTTAAAATAAAAGACCTTATCAATGAAGGCAGCTAAAACTCTCCCAAAGCAACTTTCATCCTGCTGTATAAAGTGATTTAGAACATCCAAAACTTTTGGACTATTGTAGCAATGTAGTAGAAAATAGGTTGTTATTTAAAGTGCCCCCAACAATTTTTCCTTAAAATGTGTTAGGTTTCTGGATAATAATAACAACGTTTTTGAAGTTAGACTGCTTGCTTTCCTTCACTTAGGAGATCAGCCATTTTTCAAAGCAAAGAAGTTTTAAGTAAAAGTTCCTAAGGTACCTAATACTGTATTCTGGCCCAGTCGATAACTGCAAATGATAAAAGGTTTTCTCTCAGCCTTTGTGCTCTCTGGCTGCATTAGAAACTGAACGAAGATATATGAGATGACACAGCAGGCTTTTTAATCCTTTAGAAATGGTTGGCAAAGTCACCTCTTTACTTACAAAAAGTAAAACATATAAAGTTGGGGTATATGGGTATTTTTTTAAATAAATGTCAAATCTTTTTGTAATCTACTGTATTTTCACAGTCTGGGGTTGGGTGAAGGACAATACTTTAACATACCGAGACATGTTTATGGCAAGTTCAAAAGTTTATGAAACAAAGGCACTGATAATTCCAGGAGAAGCAGGAAAATACAGAGCCTTTGAAAAGCTTCTGTGGGTTTTGCGTACAGCCCTGTCTGGAATTTGCTATGGTTAGAATGAGAGGGATGATATGAAAAATAAATCTGAAATGCGGCGGTGCAGCGCATAATGTGTTGTAGGCAAATTTATATAACAGAGCTCGCTTCAAAGCTTTAAAGGCATTTTAAGCTTTTATTTTGTGAAAATCTAACCGAGATACCGAATGTGTGCCAGTAAGACTCAGAGTTTATATTCTACCCGATTTGAGGAAAAGTTAATTGCAGAAAATTGTAGCAGTATGAAAGCTATATTTTTCACATCTTTTCACTGTTTTTCTTTGCAATTTCCAACTTTTGCTGCAAACGTGTTACTCCTTAGACACTAACTCTTAATTGAACAATACTTCTCTATAGGTGAGCAATATCTGTGACAAAATATGTAGTAGCTGACTTGTGAAGGAAAATGTAGTGAACTTAATGCAAAGTTGGGTCTTCTGTAAATACTCTGCCCTGCTTGTCTCTTTTCAATCAATAGTGTAGGTACAAGTCCCATAACTTGGAATGGAAGGGAACAGGGCTTCAAAACCCACCGTTCTCTACTCCCCTTAAATTCCCGCCCAGCACACCAGCTTTTCTTATCAGCCACAAACATGACTGAGAAAACAGGATGCAGCCTCCTTGTTGACTCCAGCTAAAAAATTAAAATGAACTCAAATTAGCAGCACCATGGTTGTAGGCTGAGTTACCCAGTTGCATCCTCTGGGTGCCACCACATTGCCTTTCAGAGTGAAGCAGTTTGAATTTAGCTTTAACCAGAGGCTCTCCCTGGCCCCTGGGTGGAATCCAGTTTCCAGGCTCCCACTGGTGATGAGTGCTTAATGGTGTGACATCCTATGAAAGTACGTTTCTGATCTTCTACCACTGGTTGATGTCACAACCTGCGATCTTCTGGTTTTCCTTCCTTTGATTTTGGGGGTGGATAGGAGTATCTTGATGCAATTTCAGCTGTATTATACGTAGTTTTTGTCTGCTAATGTTCATATAGTTTGTGGATATTTGAATATTTAAGACTGGCTTTCAGAAAATCAACGTCCTCGGAGCTGACAACAGCATGCAACTACAACGCCTTACCAAGAAAGGAGGAAAGATAACAATGAAATCAGTATGCTAGAGGGTGAGCACTATATAATTAGGAAACTGCAGCTTTATTCTTGTCTCAAAAGCTATAGAAAGCCATGACTACCATCCTATTTCCACATTCCCTCAGCCATTGCTTATTTTTATACCGAGACAGCATGCTGGTTGACAGAATCCTACTGATGTTCTTCCCCTGAACAAATACAAGACATACGTACAATCTCCTTTTCTATTATTAGTCTACCACCTTCCACAAACCACCTCTCGTCTCAGAAGAGGTGGCGATATTTCTATGGGCAAAATATGATTTCTGCCACTATCATCTTTACAACCCTTTGAATTAAATTCTGTGGGGAAACTACCCCATTCATGTTGGCTGTATGAGACAAGGGATGCCACGGGAGCCTAATGGCTGAGGGTTAGAAAAACGTGTGGATATGACGGTTCCCTACCCACTGCAACCAAAGACAACCATCACAAGTGACGTGCAAGGTTACTAAGGCTGAAATACTGTTGTTGCTCAACAATGTATCCATCTCCCTATTTTTTCTTACTCTCTAGACTGTTTTCTTTCTGTGAAATAACAGGTGCTAAAAAAAAAGCTCATCTGGGTTTCAGAATAGAAACCCAAACCTTACCTGTACCTTGATTTTGTTAAGCATACTGACATGCAGGGGGTGCGTACTTGTGCGATGGGAGAGGTGGTGGAATGGTTGCACTGAGGACTGCTGAGGAGCAGGAGGGGGTATGGCACATCGCCACATGTGTGGGGTGGTGTGTGGGTCCAGGCACCAAACCCCAGTGGTCCTTCCTCTCTGCTGGGATGGCATCTGGAGCGCCTGCATCTTGTGAGCATCCACCATCTCACAGCATCTGCAATGCTGAGAGTAGAGCCGGAGAGCTTTCACAGGACAGTTTGTTACGCTGAGTTTGGACTCCCAAATGCAATAGGAGTAAGAATTTCCCACATTCTACAGGCTACTCACTGGTGTGCCTTGCAGATCTGGCCCTCATTCATGCACAGCAGATACAAAACCTGTAGATTTCAATCACATCTACATGGAATTGCATCCTTTCACCAATGGCATAATGGATTAGTTATCTTACAGACCCTCTCTAATAAAGATTGCTCAAAATACATCTATGCACATACATGGAAGTGTAATACCAAGTTCTGTGTTCTGCCTCCGCACACGAAGAGCTGAATCATAACAAAGCTTGTACTTTAGGCGCGATTTCCTATGGACTACAAGGCTGATCACCAGTGAAAGAGTGACTACGTCTATGATTAGGGGAAATCTTGGTGGAAGGGCCAGATTGGCTGTAAACTGAAATTTATGTCAATAGAGTGAGAGCAATTTACACTGGCTCTACTGCAGTATAATGATGCCTTTCCAGCCAAAAAGAATGTTTTAAAAACATTTGAAGCTGATCATTGATACGTATCTTGGGATTATTTCACTCTGCAGCAAAAAAGAAATGTAAGGAACAGGGTTTGCTCATATCTGCAAATCTACTTTCGAGCTACACTTCAGTAGGAAGCACGATGAAAGTAAAAACAGATAAAGCAGCAGTCAGTCCTACTGCTTAGGATTTTTTTTTAATTATTATTTATTTTGTTTCCTCAATCACTTTGCTTTACTCATTTGGCTGGAAGGCAAACGCGTTCCCTGTTGATTTATCTCCGCTCAGCCAGGGGCTTTTGCTACTCGGTTTGATTCCTAATATGGTAGCGACAGCAGATTTTGTCTGACTTCCAGAGGGCTCCTCTCAGCTCCTGGAATGCAGCGGGGAGAGAGTCCTGCAGAGACCAACAAAGACAGTTGTTGCACTAAGACTAATAAAGACCAGAAAATGGGCTTCCCCACATGCGCTGAAATTCCTGCTTTCACTACTCTCTAAATCACGCTTTTGTCTTACTTTACGGTAAGGCTACGAATTGTTTCCCATTACCCAGATGAATGCTCTTTCTTGATCACATCAGAAAACATATTTTTCAATAAGTTTGGAAAACACCTACTCAATCACAATAAAGTTTTTATTATACTAGTGTATGGCTTGAAAGCATGCTGTCGCAGTATCAGTGGCTTAGTTATAGCACAGAGGAATAATATGTTATGGGAATCGAAAAAAACTTAGGATTTCCCCTTTTATTTTGTTTTTCTTACCGATTTGATTCAACACACTCAACTTTTCAGTGCTCTGAAATATCTGCTCTCCATTATGGAAGGAAACTGATTTTCTGGGTTTTTTTTTTCCTTTTAATAAAGTGTTCTTCAGGTAATATAGGCTGTCAAACTCACCAAATCTAGAAATGGCCTTTGCTGGTGACATACCAAAATCCAAAGGATTAAATTCCTCCACCAAACAGGGTCTCTGAAAGGTTAATATGGAGTTGGAAATTAATTTCATTCCAAATACAGAACAATAGTGTGCAGTGACATGACTTTGCGATAAGCATTTGTTAAAGCTAAATCCTTCCTAAGCCCTGCAATTGTTTTCCTTTGTGCTAATAGCAAGCTAACCGGAGGCGCTCCCTCTCTCTCTCCCGAGGGTATCAGAAAGGCAAGTTCATTGTTTGCTAAATCTGATGCTTTTTTAATTAAAGCCTCAGTCCTCCTTGGGTCATTCTTTTTAACATTTGTGATCTTCATTTCTGACAGGAGAATTTTTTGTCTTTCTGGAATCCACAAATATAATATAATTGCTTGCTGATTGCCATTACCGGCATGTACACTAAACAAAAAGAATTTAAATTATTTCTTATTGCTGTTGAGTGGCTGTCTTGACTTTCATTGTTCACAGGCAAAAAAAAGAGGCCTATTGTCACCTAGGTACTGACTAACGCGGAAAAATGTTCAACAGGAGTTTCCAGAGGAAAGCTGAAGCCTGGGACTCCAGGGGAATTGATCGCTTCATGTTCTTACCAGTCATTTTTAACAGGAGTTAGGTGCCTTTGAAAATGGACCCATCCACAACTCCAAATACTTAATACCTTTGAAAATCTATTCTAAATTTGGCAAACATTGCTTTTCAAGCTTAGTTTCACTGAAATTATTTATATTCTCTATTATACACAGCAAGTACTGCGTTGGCTTGGAAGCGGTGTCATCCACCTTTCCTTTCCTTCACTTGGAATCTATTGATTCCAGATAAAAACACTTATCAATTTCAATTTCACTCCTCTGTCATCCTCTTCCTCCTCCTCCTCATCTAATAATCACAAAGGTTATTATTCAGGCTTGTCTTTTCAAATACTCCTACTTTCAACTCTGAAGAGCCAAAGTGTTTCTGAAATTCATATGTGCTTTTTGGATTCCTGGGTTATTTGATTTTATTTCAGATATGATCCTTTGACTAGACTACATCAAGATCTTGTTTCAATGGAATAGCACGCAGAAATATGCTGAGCTGCCCAGATTCAATCTGGTTTGTCAGTGAAGCACAAGATCAGATTGCTCCATCACTTTTGTACCAAATTGGATATCTGCTATATAAATTTGTGGCAGGTATCCAAGCTGAAAACTATCATTTGGATTTCTGATAGGTTGTGTCGCGTTTGACTGCCTTTTAAGCTAAAGTGGTGTACAGTACGTGGTGAACATGTCAGTCAAATATCTATTTGTGCCATTAAATGGCTGGGACAATTTGAGGAAGAATTTGGGCACATTGGGGCATGAGCTATTGGTCGTATTATCAGAAATACTTCCATCTTTCACCTAATGACGCCATTTGTCAAGTTGTCCGTCCTCTTGACTTATAGCAAGACTAATGTTCTTGGCAGCAGAGTGTTCTTACTGCAGATGCTGTTGGCCTTGAACACTTGTTCTTTAGTCTACCTTGAATGTTAGCCCTTAAATACCTCCTGGTCTTGTTCTTTTTTGTAACTTGTCTAGGGTAAACAAACAAGGTGAATTGTTTGTTCTACCAAGGACTTCAGCACTTCCGTAATTCTTCGGTGGGCATAATCTAGATGTTACTCTTGTCTAAGTAAAAATTTGCCTTAAGTTTCAGGTCACTGCTTCTCCTTATGTGGAATCAACAGGAATGCAAGCAGGCATGCAGCCTCCCAGCCCTTCCTCTGCAAGTACCCGAGTTAAAAATCTGACCTTCAGGCTTTTCAAAACTAATTTTTTGTGATACTGCAAAATAGATTTTCACTCAGCTGTCATTTTTGAAAAACAGATATAATTTAGCTGAACTCAATTGAAACTACTAATAAATTTAGTCTTCTCGTGCCAAGATTGAGATGAAGATGTTGCCCATCCCGAGAAAATCTGCTTTTGATCTTCTTTTTCTTACTGTGGTTAGATTTAATCCAAAACAAAGACAGTCTTCCCAACAATATTAGGAAACACCATCCACAATAGCCCCTTCCACTCCCTGAGCCGATGCAGTTCTTGCCTTGCAGTATTCCAGGAGTCTTCTCCTCATCACCAGGAAGCATGTCAGCTGGGCTT
>NW_009213325.1:0-26922 GCF_000690835.1 Fulmarus glacialis | reverse complement strand
GGTTTCATGTGCCCTCTGTGTCTAAACAGGCACAAATAAACAACTGTATCATGGGTTGCTTTAAGTTTCGTATATGGGATTGGTGGTGTATGTGTTGAGGCAGTAAAGACTTTGATCCTCTGAATCATACTAAAATTAGGTGCCACAAATAGCCTATATGAATACCCAAAATACTTTCCAAAATCCTGCTTAACAGACACTGGATGTGTTGGGAAGCAGGAGAGAGGGGGAGAGAGAGAGCCGTTAACTAATTTCTCCAAGTAATTTTGAATGCATGTTTTATAGGCTAAAAGCAAGACAGCAATCATGTAGCTCCCTCCTTCCACGTAAGCTCAAATCTAACAGAAAAATAATGAAAACAGAATGAGAAGTGATATTTATATCAATATAAACTTCTCAGGTAGAAGAAGTACTAGGAGTATTATTTCAAATTGAGACTGAAAACTGGCTGCTGATGGACTCCCTTCATATGCAGCCACTGATGAATGAAATGTAGTTTGAAAGTCTTGATATGCTCTTAAAATAAATATCAACCTTGATAAAGCATAACTAGGGTTGGTTTCTCAGCTGTGAAGCATTTGGATCAGGCTGCTTTACTGGTAGTTACTGATGTTGTAAGATTTTTTTTTTTTATTTCTTCTGTACTTGCAGTATTAGCTCTCAGTGCTATTTCTAGTTTAATCATCTGAATCAAAAAACATCTCTTTCACATTGTCTAAGACTGAAAGCTTACCTGAATGAGAAAACCAGTTTATAAAGTACAAGCAATAGGTTTTTATTAAAAACATCAGAATTATTTTGCAGTATATTGGTTTGCATTTTTCTGGTGACTCATTTATATGAGCTGAGGTAATTGGGTGTTTCCTACCCTTTTATCATATGTAGATAAAACATCCAGCTGCTTAGTTTTTCTGTTTTTGCTATCCTCTGCTTCTCCTCCCAACTCACCTAACACTATTTTGGACTGTGAGGGTATGGAATACATGGTCATAACTGGGTTTGCTGCATTTGAAAAAAGCTCTCACGTGTAAACAATATGATAGTTCAGTGGTTTTGATGTGAGGCAGCCTTTATCACTGCCTTTGTCTTCTTCTGAGTGTGTTGCTTCTAACCCTCTGTGGGAGAGGATGCAGATTACCCTTAAGCAGGGTATATTAGCTTTTTTCCATATAAAGACAATCACAACACAGTAGTACCATGCTGATGTGCAGTCAAGCTATAAAACCTTACCGTGGCAATGTTGACGTGAAGAGTCTGTAGCACGAAATGGATATTCTTGCTACAGTAAATTGCTAATACACTAGTTAGAACAGGTTTTGTTTTTAATAGAGTTTCTCTGTGTTTCAGGGTTAATTCCTTTGAATGAATACTGCCACTCCCTCAATGGGGTTTTCTTTATTACCCAGTAATACTGGAACTCCTGTCTGTCCTCAATGCAGTTTGAGATTAGGACTTGTTTTGCCTCACAGCTGCCAGGTTTGGGATTGTGGGTTTTTGTGATGGGTGGGTTTTTGAGGGGGAGGGGAGTAACCAAAAGAGAAATATGTTTGTTATCAGTCAGCAGTTTACAAAGGGGAAAAAAATGTGCCAGCTGTTTTCAGAGAAAGAAAATGGACATGGAAGGTTGCTCCCTACCGCCCTGCTGCACCGCAGTCTCCATAACATTTGTCCTGAGTAAAGGTGTCTCAGTGCTTGGTGATGGCAAAATATTCTTTTTGAGTAGGTATCATCTATATTTCTTTCTGACTGGCATTACTTCCTTTCAGTCAGTTCTTTCTATGAGCCCAGCCTTTCACTACATGAAAGAAATCCCCCTTTTTTGCTTTCTTACAGTTATTTTTGGGTGTCTGTCCTCGCCCTTGTCTCTCTGTGGCACAGTAATTTTCCTCAGGACAGTCATCCCAGCTATTTAAGCCTGGAAGCACAGAGAAACATCGCCATGCAAATAGAAATTCTTGCCTAAGCAAAATTTGTCAATCCCCCCAGGTTTCTTTCAGTCAAGTCCCCTAAAATCTTGATAGTCAAACCACCCAGCAGCATTACCTACTGGAACTACTGAAGTAGGTGCCTTTCCACCATCATCCAGGACGCAGGCAAATAGCTATATGTAGTAAATATCCACAGGAGCAGAGGCCCAAAGATGATGATCACACAGGCAAGGTGGGAGAGGGCACTTAAAAGGAGACTGGGCACCAGCCTTCGCTCCACTGAGTAATTGAAAGGAGCACAAAAAAATAAAACGTTCTTCTCAGCAGAGCGGACTGAGAACCTGTTTCTCAAATGTTATAACCTTGTCTCTCTCTCGAGAGAGGTAGGAAATGTAGGTTCGGATCCCTTCAGCCAACGGAGAGGTCTGAAGAACATTTCCTAGATCAGCAATTAGCAGTTTAACCTCTTGACTATCAGCAAAAGAGGGGTGGAGAGAAAAAGCCGGTGTTTAATTGCTTTATTGTGTAAAACAAAATAGATAAACAAAAAACCCTAAGCTGGCACAGCTGTACGGAAACAGTGGAGACTTGAAAAGGTGAAGTGTAATTCCTCTCCTTCACGCTTTTTCCAGGCGTGTTGAGGCAACTCTCCACCCAGGTGTCTGGCCCTTCCAAGCCCCAGCCTTTGCCACCTGATGCTCCTCATGTGCTCACCTTTTCAGCCTGATTTTTCAATTGTGGCCTCCACTCGGCAGCATGTGCCTCAGAGTGAAGTAGGGTGGTTCTGCCCCCTCCCCAAATATTGATACCCCTCTCTGCATGGCCTTGTTAGATAGCCAGCTCAGACCTGGAGGACTTCAAGGTACTCACTAACAGTGCAATGCGGTACATCATTATGTACCCAGCTCCTGTTGTTTTCTGCTAAAACATTCCACGTGGGATCCCCACCGTCTTTAACCTTGGGTTGTTTGGGTTTTTCTGTATTATGTGCTTCTGCTTCTCGCTCCACTCTTCTGCCTGTCATTATTCCTCAGTCAATGTGTACTCCCCACTTCCTCCTCCCCAGTTCGCTTGAGGACAGTATTTTGAATCTCTCTAAGCCTCTGTGTATTATCTTCTGGTATTTTCAGTACCACCAATTTAATAAATATAAATTTAATTAATTTTTTTCTCTGTATCATCAAAAGGCATTACATAAATTCAAACTCAGCAGTCTGCTGGAATTTGCTGCCTGAAGTATTGCCAGTTTGCATTGGTTTCTGTCTGAATTCCTGTACTGGAGAGTCTGCCTATATCAGCAGCCCCAATTAATACCTTTCCACCATTTGATGTTAATGCCTCCCTCATCTTAGTTGCTATTTTATTCTTTCTATTTGTGTACAAACATGACATATTACAATACGCTTTTTTATTTCTTTATTTGTTATCTAAGATTGCAGGAGCCCTTCTCCAGTATGTTTAAGTTTTTAAATGCCACGCTGTCTTTCCCCCTCCTAAGTACATTCAAGCTTCATGAGCAGTCAGTTCCTCCCCTTTTGGTGGAAATACAGGGGAGCAAGGTTTACTGCTTTGATGCTCGTAGTTTCCATGTAATGACATTTACAAAGTGCTTGGTTTCCACAAGAATATTCTGTGTTTACCCACAGCCAAAACTCAAGGTGCATTTTCCTGTTGGTTCAACCCACATTTGCTGCGCTTTATAAAACTATTTGGTTTGCCTGTGTGTAACTATGCTGAAATGAACTGCTTGAATGCAAGAGAGACAGATCAGCTGCCCTTGCTCTGGCAGTAAACTTAATCATAAGCTCATAAGCACTAATTTGTGCTGGTTTTAAATAAGAGTTTTGGCTTCTTTTTTTTTCACTTTTCTGCTACTTTCCCCATCTGGCACTGTAACATTTGTTGTTACGTTCCAGTTGGAAGCGCTGTGGGTGGAATTGCAGACTCAAGTGCTGGATGAATAGCCCTTAGGCCACTGTGAACATTTCTGTTTCCACTGTCAGCTCTACGTGTTCAGCAACCTCAGTTTGGGATTCTCGGGTGAGGGAATCGTTGGCTTGCTGTCAGTTTTACAGCAGCTCCTTCTTCCCAAGGCTCTCTGGTTCTCTGAATTCAGCACTTCAATAGCAACTTGATGTTCATCTAACTGCGCAACAGTGAAGAGTTGTTATTTTGAGACCGCTTTGCTACACTCGCCATTTAACTTTTTTTGTTATAGGCAGGCTATCATTAGTTCTTATAAATATCGACCCCTTCTTCCCCACTATAAATGGATTATTGGACTCCATTATTCCTATGAGAATCTATCTAATGTTATTGAACATGAAATTACAAATGTTTTCATTTATAAATTACCCAGTCTTACAGCATCTTCTTTTAAAGATGCTGATGGAAATATGTAATCCAAAGTCATCTAACTTGTTACACTCTGACATATGAGCCAGAAAGGGCCTGATGGGCAGTGTACTCTCTGTGTGTGTGCCTGCGCTGCATCTGGAGCAGTCCACCTACGGGGCATAGATAGACGTTAGCAAGTGTAATACGAGTCTGTTTAACTAAACTGTTTGCAGCTGTCAGGGCCATTCTGGCAGCCCATCTGGGCTGCTTGCAATGTCTCAACGCCATTCATGGCCAGTACGCTACTGGGTGGTGTTGGGAGAATCTCCCAGGCACACTGCTCAAGCCTCAGCCCGCTTATTAAAGTGATTTTAAAAAGTGTTTTGCTGGGGTCAGGACTGGCATACAGTCAGACACTCTGCAGGAATCTACAGCAAATACTTTGGCTACCCACCTTTCCCTTGTGTATTGATCAAGTATAGGTTACAGCTAAAGATTTGGCCCATAACCTCAAGTAATGTACAGCCCAGTGGGGTTATGGAAACTACGATGAGGTCCCCAGTAGCTAAATATGAACAGTAGCTGAGGACTAGACACTATGTAGCAAATAAACTTTAAAAAAAAAAATCAACAATACTGTTTTCAAGGAAATGTGATGAGAAAAAACCCACCAACCCTGTATTTTATGCCTAGAGAATTGCTTCTAACGAGAATGTTTTCCAATATTTCTCTTGAGACATCAACTGCTCCTTAAAAATAATGTTCCAGCTTTAATTTGCTCATTTGTGGAGGAAGGTAGAAGGCCCAACAGCTTGTGTCAATGAATATAAACTATAACTTTTATGCAATCTAGAATGTAGCATAGCACTTGTACTCCTTAGTAATTGTACCTTATATTGTTTCTTCCCCAGATAACACATTTTCCCCCTCTGTCTTTCCTTGCCATTTGAAGCTTTCCATTCATCTGAAAAATACTAGTTTAGACAATCCAGGCACAATATCACTCTAAACTCATTATTTCAGAGACTTTAATTATCCCCTCTCATCCATGCATGAATAAACAGAAGGAAAAAAGTCAAGGCAAATTATCCATGGCCTGGACGCCACAGGCATCATGTGAATCATCCCTCTCTCGGGAGAGAAGGGTTTATATGCCCACAGAGGGAGCATGTCCCATGATCCTTGGGAAGAATCAGCAAATCTGTGGGAACTCCCAGGGAAGTTCGTCCTGGTTTGCTCTGCTCTCCGAGTCCTGCTGCTTGCCATAGCACAGCTGTGGCAACCGCTGCCATCACTCTCCGAAGGCAGAAGCAAGTATGCAGGTATTGCTGATGTTGTCCGCCTTCATCCCTGGCACAGTCTCTATAGAAAATAAAGTTGTTTGCTGTATAAAATTGCTGTTCTTCCTGCTGCCACTCCTGAAAACCAAAAAAGCTTTGTCTGAAGGGTGTTTGCATGGAATAGGAAGAGGTTAAGGGTGCAATATTGAATCTAGCGCTGCCTCTGCTCCAGTCTAAGGCTCCGGCTTGGCCTTTCCTCGGCTTTCCACCCCGTTGCGCTGTTGCAGGATGAGAGTGATTATGGCTTTTTAGCATGGAACTAACGATCCACCCTACAAGTCACCTCTGTCCTAACTGTGTTTTCAGAGCCATTTATAAGGCTGCATTTCCAAACCTGATTTTCTTCAGTTATTGGATCAATTGCCGAGCTCTTCAGGAATTCGTTCTGCATCCTGCAATGGAGACTCTACTGTCTGCTGACACCTTTGCTCTAAATGTCAGTGATGTGTGCTTTGGCACGGGTTTGGCGTAAATTTTCTGCTGATGGGTAAAAACGCGTGCTAATTAGCACCCAGTTATCCCGACCATTTTGAAGACAAAAATATAGCTGGAGGCAATTCTGGCACCATATTTCTTCTCGGTTTCTACATTTGAGTTGAGAACATCTCCTTATTACAGTGTTTTGTCATATGAAACTTTATTCAGCTGTATCTATGACTAGTTTGTTCTGGCTCAATTTTTTTCTTATTAGTCATGTTAGGCTTACTCGAGGCTTGTAGAGGGTTTTATCTGATCCCACCGCCAGAGCTGTGTGGGATTTTTTTCTTTAAACCTTTAGGCTCCCCCGGCATGCAGGCTCGGGACTGTAATTGCACACCTAATCAAGTCCAGCGTTATCCCTGCAGCATTTTTCAAATTTGTCAACTTTCTAAGCACTTGCTTTTCATATTTTGATTAGCTACAGAAGCCTTACAAATATTTATCAAAGATCGGCACCATCCTTACGTTTGCGTTCAGAATAAACCATTGTAGTAAAACCATCCCAAGCTGAGTACTGTGTCGACACTTTTCTGCTGAATATCCATACAGTTGGAAATTTGTGTGCTGAATTCTCTCCTACCTAGGTGGAAAATGATTTTTCATTAACTACTGATCCCAATAAAAAATTTTTCGTCTTAAAATCCACTGACAAGCAGTCATTCTCAAGTTCCACTTTTTCCTCAGATATTGTCATTAGCCATTAGATTTTCTTCTTTTGAGTTGTAGTATTTCCTTTCAGCTGTAAATTTGCTTTTTTAAAACTTACAATAATGAAGTGCATCTTGTCTACAATGTGATGATGATGAACTGGTCATTATTTCAAGAGGGTTCTAATTGTATATATATGCCTCATGGTCCAAATGACTCCAGAAGTCGTTACCTGCTATTACATACCATTTCAGTTATCCTTTATGAATTGGCATCTTACTGCGAACTTCAGGAAGACAAAATGTGTCAGCTAGTCCCCCAGTGCTTTTAAAGCTGTTCAGCTAGCCTCCCTTGAGACGTTGTTGTAAAATCTACAATGCACAATTAGTTATGAATTTTACAGCTTTTTAGCATTCATGGCTAGACCGTTAATGAGGGAATAAATAGCAGAATTTTATTTAATCCCACACATTGCTTAACAGGAATTAATAAGCAAGGGACACACAGCCATTCTGTCCCCTTTGGCAGAGGGACATCCATAGTGCTCTGGATGCAACATCACTTCTTCCAGGCAGATGGGCAAGGTCCATCCACAGATACCTGTGGATGTAATGTGGATCTAAATCCTTGTTTACTTGAAAGTAAGTAAGTTTCTCTGCAGGAGAAAACAGAGTGATGTTCACCTCTTTTAACTTGAAATTTGTTCAGTGTAACTGTTTATATGAAAGCGAATAGGCTGGCTTGTATCGGTGGAGAGAAATAAATATTTTGGGGTGCAATTTATTTGACCAAAGACACATATTTACTCTGGAATGAGATAACTATCTAGAGTACATAAAGAGAAAAGCTTATTTACTTTCTTTGGCGTCAGATGTAGACATTTCTACTTGGTCAAAAGAATTCTGCCCTTTATGCCCAGGCTGGGCACTTAACAGACAATTTATCATTGCTGGCCTGTAATATCAGTTCTGTCATCCTTACTAGTCTCACTTATTCAGTGAGACTATTTACATATTAAAGTATTACTCAGCATGAGTAATGGTGCCAGCACTGAGGTTATGTTGCAAGTAGAGAGAAGAGATGTTTCCGTTAGCACTAAACCTTATCTCGGAAAAATCACTGGAGACTGGCACTTCCCAGAGGTTCTGCTTTCTTTTGATTATCCTCTCTTCTTCTAATAATTGACTCCAAGCAGTTCAGCTTCTGTTATTTGGTGGAACAGAATCTCTCTTTTTCAGAGATTGATTCATGCACTTGCAAGAAAGTCTGTGCTTAGGTATCAGGTTGTCTGTGCAAGCAAGTAGATTACTGGAGAGCTGAAGGAGTTAGGGATAACGTTGTGGGATATGGGAGAGTGTAACTGAAGATAATGCAGTGGTGGAGGGGGTCATATATGAGATACAGAAGAATGAAGCGAGGGGAGAACTAGGTAATACCAGGATACTTCAAGAAATAGGAAGTGGATGTACAGTCTAATGAAGAGAAACTCAGTTAAAATCTCTAATGTTCTGTCCACTTACTTGAGCTGGACACCCTGTTCTGATTTGCAGTGGTTTTGTGACGAGTAAACTTATTTAATACTTTCCTCTGAAACTAGAAATGAAGGAACATGATTTCAGTTAGGTGATACTCAATTTGTAGTTGGTTTGGCATGACAATTTTACCCTTAGATGAAAAGAAAAATACAATATTGTATCATATGATATGTCCTCTTCTGCGCTCCATTTGGGACCTCTGCCACTGACAGTTCTGCACTACCATGGTAATCTGGTATCACTGGGATCTTTCCTACTAAAAACCGGGCATTTGACTGAGCCTAACTCAAATCTCCAGACAGACATACATAAAAAGCTGATCAGAACATGAAAAAGAAACTGCAGAAACCTAGCGTCTGGGCCTTGTCCCATGGCCATGAGTTATTTGGGGTCAGATTTTGCTCTAATACCAGCATGAAGATAGAAAATCTAGAAAGCCAATAGAAGCAAATCACTTAAAGTGAATGTACATGTAGACCCCGAGCATTCACGTACACTTGAATTCTAGGTTAAAAATATTTTTCTCCAGAATATGGAATGTTTATCAAGATGGGAATATATCTGCATTGCTATATAAATCATTACTATACAGTTCCTTGTGGGCATATGAATAATCATCAAATCCGTGTATATTGTCTGTGCACGAGCACAGGTCAGTAAAGGATTGACTTATATTGACTGCATTTATTTTAATAGAATTCTTCAGTTCTCATCCCCTTAATATTAATGTATTACTGCACTGTTTAGCCTCCCAGCTCACTCTAGTTACTCAAATTGTATTTTAACAGCATCTTATCTCGTTTCCATATCTTAACTCTACCACTGGCTCCTTGACTACTGAACTTTCTTTCTATATTAGCTATACCTAAAACATCATTTTGCATATCAAAAGAATTGTGCATTCAGCACGGAGCCTCAGCAAAAGTAGTAAGGTAGATGAGCTTTCCTCAAATATCACCTAATGTTGAAGGAGTCCAGATTTACCTGTTTTCCACCTTCAAAACCTTGTATGCAGTGATGTTGAACTCGGTATTCAAAAAGAAATAGAACTCTGTTGGCTTTTTGCTAGTATTTCTGCTCTTCACATGACACTCCTTAATTCATATATTGTGCAGCCAAAAGGAACCCTTGCAATCCCCTGTTTAGCCTCGAGTGTAAACCTACAGATTTAATTTCTATTTGAACTTGAGTCTTTTGAGGGAGAAAGACTCTTAACCCTCTGTAACAGAGAGTTCACCACAAACACTGAGGAGCTACTCCAGCTGTTTCAGTAGTCTTACTACTAAAGTATGTGCCTATTTCTATGTTAGAATTTGTCTAGTTCCTTCTCACAGCCATTGGATCTTATACCCTTGTCTGCTGGCTTGAAGAGTCCACTACCAAAATTGTGCTCCCTTCAGAGGTACTGTAGACTGTGATCAAGTCACTCCAGTAACTTAACTGTCCTGAACTCCTAGGTCTTCCACAGTAAAGCATATTTTGACTGTAGCAGAATGCAATTACTCATCTCAGACACTCCAAGCATGAATTTCATTGCAAAGACAGAAAGCATGGTTTGCTCATAGTGATAATATTTAATTTCAGTGTTAATTTGTCATTCTTCTTCTGTAGCCCCATCTTTTTCTCAGGAGGGAAAGGAGAAGCCCTTTCCTTTGATAGTTTGCATTCAGGCTCTCTTAATTTATGCCACAGATGATTTGTGGCTGGCTGGCGCTTTGTATAGCTCCTACGAGCGCGCTAGAGGGAAGGCTTGCCTCGACCTACATCACAGTTCAGCTGCCTAAAGCCAAGGGAGGTACCTACCCAAATTTTGGTGTCAGTACCATACAGGTTGTTGAAAAGGATGAGCTTGAGATGCTTCAAATGGTGCTTCACGGTAGGCCTAAACAGAAAAATAACTGAGCTCAGCAAAGGTACTGCTAATTAACACCACCATGAAAGAAGAACTGCTAGTTCATTCTTTAAACAGGAACATGGCTCTTGTAACAGATTAAAGACTGATGGTGCTATTCTTGTAAGCAGGCAAAATTTCCGCTGACAGTATAACCACTGAGACTCCACTTCATGGCAGCAACATCCATGAGAGTTTTGCTTGCGTGAGGAATACCTGATTAGGTACCAAATCAGTTCTGTTCCTTAGCCACCGGAAATCGTGCAAAATAACAATGGGAATCCAGTAGAAAGTAGCAAAAACAATTCATGATTTAGACCGATACCATGGCCTGCACCTTACTCTAGCTGCATGTAGCGCTAAGGTAGAGGACTGGTACTAAAAGGCAAAGCCCCTTCCTGCCATGCAATCCGTCCGTGCGCCAGACTCACGGACACTGCGCTGTGCCAGTTGCAGCCCGCCGGGGAGGTCAGAGGACGGGAAAACCACGGTGCAGCTCCCGCCCCAGGAGCGATATGAAGAGCTGCCGGGCAGTTGCAGAGCATCCAGCCACCCTAGCCCTTTGCCCACCACATGTGCATTCGGCAGTGCTCACGGCTCTTGGGAAAACCACTCCACAATCCCGTTGCCAAGAACTGTTGGCAATAAATAAATAATGTTAAAGTAAAAACATTTCCAGGATGGTTAATGAGCTATGGAACAAAGTTAGGTGGGAATTGACCCCTCCTCGGAGTGTTAAGGAGATAATGCAATAAATGTTTTGTACCTTTTTCCATCTGGAACACTTTGCAAGCGTACAGGAGTTTTTCTATAGTGGAAATTAGGGCTTTGTTTAAATACAAGCTGTTTGTTGCTAAAAGTTTTTCTTTTTTTTCATTGAGTTGTAAATTTGCAGGATTAAAATCTGTAGATACACACCGAACTACCCTTCTTAGCTCTACTTCTTCTCTTGATTACTTAGATCCCTATGTGAAGATCCATCTGATGCAGAACGGTAAGAGGCTGAAGAAGAAAAAGACTACAATTAAAAAGAACACTCTGAATCCCTACTACAACGAGTCTTTCAGCTTTGAAGTACCATTCGAGCAAATTCAGGTAATGTCAAACAGTGTTTTGTCTTCCCTCTGCATTCCATTTCTCAGCCCTTATAAATATGTAACAGGAATCTTGTTAATTATCACGTGTGCATGCCTTCATTAGCACCTAGGTGCCAGCCCTGTGCTACATTAGATGAGTGTGACTGCTTCAAGAGGGAAATGATAAAATGCGCAGTACTTATGAAGCTTTGATTCATCAGTGAGAAATGGATAACTGACATTTTCTGTTAACAGAAATGGATTCTGAAAAAAAAATCCACAGGGAGATAGTGAAGGAATGTGCCAGCAAAAAGAGTATAGGGATAAAAGAAAAGGCATAAATAGCAATTTTCCCCAAATCATTTGAAATAATAAATTGGCATCATCAGTCACATTTGTGTTTCCCTGTGCATTTATCGGTCCTGTTTGTTGAAAGTACTGCAGCATCCCTCTTAAGTAAAACAGTTAACTCAATCAGTTTTTTTCAGTTATTCACCACACCATGAAAACTTTTTTGGTGATTCCTATGCTCCTTGGAAAAAGACATTTGAGAATCTCAGTACTGCAATGCCTGTTTACTTGGCACCTCAGGGGAGCTCCAGCAGTCCACGTGCTACTCCTGGAGAGTTCAGTGCCTAAAATTAGGGGCCTCAGAAGTCAGCATAGTGAGCTGGAAGTCACCTACATTAGCAGTGGAAAATACCAGGATTAGGCATCGTGCCATTTTTTTCAGGGACTCAGTTACCTACCTTTGGGCTACTGGGAGGCAAATCATCTCTCACTCCTGAGTGTGAGATTTAACGTCTTCTGATGTTAACTAACCTTTTCTCACAAGGGAGAAGGTCTTCTTAACCATCTCAGGAGGCATGTGGGAAACCCACATCCAATTCACTTCCCTCCCTAAGTGAATTTGAACCTGTATCTTCAATGTCTTAAGCAAGTACTCTTGTCGCCTGTGCCTATGGCTTGTGTTGGGAGTGCAATGTCGTTTCTGCATAAATAATAAGTATATGATTGGCCTCAGAGCATAAGATTACCTGTTAGTTGGGTGTTTTGCTTGGAAAGGGAGAGGCTTTGGTTTCTGGTCTGATCTAGGTAATGTAAACCACATAAAGATCGGTTGGTACAGGCCTCCTCTACTTCTGTTAAGTCTTTACCGTTAGTGTTAAACCATTTTGTTCTTCTGTTCAGTTGTTAGAGCATTCAGTGACAGGGCAAGATGTATTGGTTTGAATACCCTCAGAAGAGAAAAGAACTGCATGTTGGCTTCCCACCTGCCCCGGGGAGCTCTGTGACGATGGAAGATATTAAGACTATAGCTTTTCTGGGTGGAGCTGAGTGTGGAAAGTGTACTTTCAGGGGCCTCCCAATTTGAGAGACCATAATTAAAACAGTCAGGGTATACATCCTTTTGTGGCTTGTAAGAGAGGTCTAGGTAGGAATTAGGTGCCTTGCTACTATGAAGGTTTAAATAGCTTGGGCCAAATTTGGAGCCAGAAGACATTGCCAGGGAAAACTCCCAGGAAATAGGGACACACAGAAATCTCTTGATTAGATGAGAGCATGGTACAGGTTTTGAGACTCTGTATCTTGGATTTTGATAGCAACTGTACTGGAGAGGAGCCCAGAAGCCAAGGCTTACATTTCAACTAAAGCTGTGTGCTTGGTTTTTATTGACTTGGTACCAACAAAGATAATAAAACTAGACAAGGTGAGGCACTAGGAATAGTGACTTGGATGCATGACTAGCCCGTTTAGGAGTTTCTTCATGCCCCGCAGCAGGTACAGGTGTCTGTGGACTCTAGGAATCAAAAAGTGGGAAATCCAGTGGGGCCTAATTCCCATTTATTTTAATGAAAGCTGGTCTGTGTGCTTGTGAAAAATCTCCTAACAAGCATCAAAGACCCAGAGGCAAAAAAAGATCTATCAAATCGAGCCTCTCTGGCAATTTAGGCAATGAATGTTTTGATTTCCAAATAGGGACAGGACTGAAGAACTGGAATGGGCACCTCCCAGTTACCAGATCTGAGCTTTGGCATGGGTAGGTGCATTCTGCAGGTACTTGGGCCATTTTGCCCTCTAATCCTAAGTCAGTTTTGTAAGGTGGATATAGGCCCTTTAAAAAGTGTTGTAGTTTTGCAGTTTAATATTTTGCACTTTTTTTGATAAGTTTATGAGAATTACTTTAGAGCTATTTACTTCAGCATATAGCCTCAATTTAAAATCTGTAATTATGGACTTTGGTCATCTGCCAATGCATTTTGGAGTTAGTTGTGAAAGACTATATTTAGAGGTGATTTCATTATGGTTACTGAAGTGATTTCATCATTAAGCAAAACACATTTTGAATGTTCTTTAGACTTAATATGGTAAGAATCACTGTGACTTTGGGGTAATTCCTGTAAAAGTCATTAAGCAAACTTTCACAGTCAAATAAAAAAATAATGGTTATACAAGTTTGATGATGGTTAGAGAACGAAGACAAGGGAGATCATGGAGGGTAAGCAGCTCAATAGCAGCACACCTGTGTAATTTAAAATGGGCCAAACATTAACATTTTCAACAATTTAATAGTGAATATGGATTCTAGCTCTTATGAGAAAGAAAGTGATGTCTTGAAAGGTAATGGGAGAACACCACTAGGAAGTCAAATCCTGTTGCTACAGGAAAATCAAGCTTGTGTTTTGCTGTTTTCGAGACAGATTGCCACCATAGGTAGCAAGGTCTCCAGGCCCTTTCAGTCCAAAGAATGCCTAATCACAATGAGGAAACTGCTACTCCGAGTGATTATTAGCAGAGGTGGTGCTTTCTGCTAGCACCTGTTGGGTTTTGCAGTGCAGCTGTTCCTTTAATGTATGGTACAAAGGCAAAGAGATGCTCACATTTCTCTGTAGGTTTAAGCCAGAGACCATGAGGTGAAAATCATCTCAGAGCTAATAATCTGATCTAGCTGTTCTTACACCTTTACAGACCAAGGAAAAGGCTCTTTTGTTTACAGTGCTCATTGTTGTCTTATGATTAACACAAAAAAAAATCCAATAGAAGCCCCCAAGCTTCTAGGTACAGCAGGCAACTTCTTTTTTGTACCGGAAGACAATAGTCTCATGCTTACTTTTTATATCTGTGATTGTACTGTGCATCTAAAACATAAATGTTCATTTGGGGAGGTACCAGCAACATTAAAAGTGAGTGTATTGCAAACAGCAACACTGAAACATCATTTTGGCATCTAGAAATACTTGCTGCAGGATATTGCCTTTTATCATGAGTGCTCTGGGGAGAGAGAGTCTTGAGTTTGATGTACACTTTTGTCATCAGCAACTATATAAATACTTTAGTGCCTGTTGGAATCATCTCGTTCTCTGGCTCAGTGAATTGTACAATCTTGTAAGGGAACGGACTCTATAAAATAGACCTCATGAGTCTGGTCTTGCAGATATGCTTAAAAGCATCAGTTACTTTTAAAAGATAATCCCATTACAAGCACTGAAATTAATCATTCTAGTAAGAAATCCAGATTGTACATACATTTAAAGCCTTAAATTTAAAAACCTGCTGCTTGAGAACGAAAGATTTTTCTGGAAGAAGAAATGTGTTTCAGGGCATTTCTTCCTCCAATTCAGGAAACTCGCACTGGAATAAGGGGCTGTGTGTATTTACCATGGGATAGAAAGGAATCAGGAAAAGAACTGTATGTTCATCCTTAAAAATAAAGCTCCCTAAGGAGAAGCGTTTACAGTTTAGTAAAATCAGCCCAAGGCTGTTAACGTCTTAGGTGCTGTTGGGGAAGAACACCACTCCACTGAAGGACTGGCTGTTTGTGCTCTTTCGACAAGTATTAATGACCTGATGGAGAGGAATGCGGGCATGTGCGTGCAAACGTATACGCAAATGCCTGGCTTGAACGTCACCTCCCGGTGTGCCCCAGTCTAAGTGAATGGAAAATTGTCTATGAGCTATGACAGATGGGCCCGGGCACGTTTTGTGGGAATAGTTTAACCCTGTTTGCCAGAGGTCACTGTTCCTACAGCAGAAGCGGCATTCCAACACCGGAGGAGTCGCAGGCAGCACCGGTGTGTCACAGCCCCGAGACAGTGGGGTTTACACTTCTTTCCAACTTCCCTGAGCATGCAGCCGGTTTTCATGACTCCTGTATAAATTTATATAATACACACAGTATATACATACATATGCGTGTGCATGCACACACATACAGAGGGATAAGCTCACATGCATATATGCATATAGCAACTGTAAGGGCTCTCTTCTGAATTTGTTTGAACATAACTGATAAGCATGGATGGATGGGTGGGTAAGAGTTGTTTAGAAGCAGAAAAGCAATTAACAGAATAGAGTACGACATTGCAAACGTTAACTTGGGGTAGAGCCATTTCTGAATTTTACCTCATTTTTACTTATTTACTTAAACAATAATGATGTGTTAGATTGCAGTACTTTTAACTTAGCTTAAGATCTCACTTTTAGCCCTACAGACTTCTAGCAGTCTGATTCTTCAATAACAACCACAAAAAAAAATCCATAGGTTGTTAATCTGTTAAAGGAAAAAAAATCAACCTCGATTCCCATATGAAGCTCTTTGATGAAAAGGGTCAAATTTCAAGTTAGCAGGGAGGTTGTGAACTTAATTTTATTCAGAAGGCTCACAAGAAGCACAGACAAAAGTTTGAATTTGCTTCTCGCTGGGGGAACCTGCTCTGGCTGTCACACACTTACCCGCTTCATGTACATGGAGTCTCCATTGTCATTGTCTGTCCCGAGATTTATCCCTGGCCACTTTCCCCTTGCTATCACGCTCACTGGTCTTTCTCTATCTCATTGTAGAAAGTGCAAGTTGTTGTGACTGTTTTGGACTATGACAAGATTGGCAAGAACGATGCCATCGGGAAAGTCTTTGTGGGCTACAACAGCACCGGAGCGGAGCTGCGGCACTGGTCAGACATGTTGGCCAACCCTCGGCGGCCCATCGCACAGTGGCACACCTTACAGCCCGAGGAGGAGGTAGATGCCATGCTGGCAGTCAAGAAGTAAATTAAATTAAATTAGATTATGAAGAAGAAAAAGAAGCCTTTCTGCATTTGCCCACATAGTGCTCTTTAGCCAGTATCTGTAAATACCTCAGTAATATGGGTCCTTTCATTTCCAGCCATGTGTTCCTGACACAGATCAGTTGTACTTTTAAATTCCTGTTTTAATTTGCACAAATTTAAATGTAGAGAGCCCTCTAAAGGCGCTTCATTTCACCACTGCCCCCCCAGATCTACTCTTCTTTTAAGCAATATGATGTGTAGATAGAGCATGACAGAAATTATTTATTGTATCACACAGTTGTATATATACACCAGTATGCTGAGAATTTATTTCTAGTTTGTGTATTTGTATGTTGTAAGCGTTTCCTAATCTGTGTATATCTAGATGTTTTTAATAAGATGTTCTATTTTAAATTATGTAAATTGACTGAGATATAGGAGAGCTGATAATATATTATAGGGTAACTATTGTATCGTCTGCATTCCAGAAAAAAAATTCCAACTTGTAAGGCACTAGTAGTGTTACACTGACATCTTAAAGGACAACTTAAATCTGAGCTTTCAACCGGACCATCCTAATAACACGCTACACGTCCACAGTGAACCTTGGAGGGGCAAATCCAATTGGGTAGACTTCTTTCACAGGCAACTTAGCATGATCTGAGCAGCTCCATGGCTGACCTCAAGGAGTCGTAGCCAGGATATAATTTTTTTGTATATATTCCAAAGCAAACATTTAACAGACTGAAATGGCTTTAGATTGAAAGTTGAGGAAGCAGTTCCACAGGAGGCAACGATTTCATCTAACATACTAAGTAAGACCATTGCAGAGGTTGTGCAGGGAGGGGGGGACGGGAGGGGGGAGACGCAGCAGTAGCGAAACGCTGCCATGAAAACAAGAGTAGCTCTCCGTTATCACCTTTATACAAAATTTGCATACTGTGAATTCCATCCACGATTTCACATTATAATGAGTTTGCACATTAGACTTTGTAACAAAATATTTTATTATACTAACTCAGATTAGAAGGAATGCAGAATATTTTTTAGACACAGCCGTGTGAGTTTATTATACAAAATAGTTTCATGGTAAACAGACAGTATTGTAATCCCATCAGAAGATGACAAAATTTAGCCATAGTTCTAAATGCACTTCAAAGTAAGCCAAAAGAGAACAGCTAGTGACCTTTTATATACTATTTATACTTAAGTTTTAATTTGTCCTTTAAAAAAAAAAGTGAAAACAAAGAACAAGTTCTAGAAAACTGAAGCAACCTCTTCTGTATACTAGATGCTCGTTTCAGGAGGAGTTTTTAAATGTTTTCAATGTTATTATGTAGTAAATGGCACTATTATGAAGCTATTAGTCATTCCATAAGAGTCTTGAAAGACTGCTCTGTGTATCACTGTGACTGCCGTGTGTGCTTAGAAATGTAGTTTTCTCAGTGGATAGCAATCAATTTATTCCGTAGTGATATTGTAATAATACTGCCATTCCCTTCTACTGCACTGCCGAAGGAATGCATAGCACAAGCAGTTCTAGTTATTACGGACCAATTTAGAACTGGAGAGCTATGCAGGGGACAAGGATGCTATATTGAATGGGTTGACCACGCAGCATTTTGTCAAGCCCTGTGCAATACTCTACATTTCCAACCGCCCTCGCCCCGCCCCCGCCGCTTTACTGTAGATAGTCATCTTACAGCTAGCCAGCATGTCATCTCCGCTTGTACCATCTCATCAAGTCATTTAGGGCACCACTTCTATCTATCTATCTCATGTACCGTCCTTTGAGGCCCCTCGCTTATCTTTCCAAGCTGTGAATATATTTATAACGCTTTGAAGAGTTCATTCTTTTCAGCAATGCAAACTACCCCAGAAATGTGGACATGCTATACCTTTTGGAGGGAGGCATGAGAAGTTAACCATTAATGTTCTTATCAATCGTATCCAAACGGAGTTACTGAAAACAAAGAACAAAGATGAATGTAATCAGAGAACTGTGTACTGAGAACTAAATTCCACAGCCTCCCTCAGGCTCTGCTTCTGGGAGAGGTGTGACAGTCTGAGCAGTCAGTGCAGTGATAGCCAAGCACCAACGTTTTCAGTATGTATGTTGGGGGTAAAAGAAGCAGCAAAGAAGTAGGAGGAGAATAAAGGTCTGGATCTCTCCCCACCTCCAAAAGTGAGAATAGCAAGACCCATTTTCTTTCTTTTTTACATGAAACACGGAAAAAACACAAGTGAGACATTTTCTGATAGAAACAGGCGCATACATGCAAAGCATCAAGCTGGAACACTAAAATCTTAACCTTAAGGACCAAACCCCACCAAAGAGAAGAAGTAGACAGTCAGCTTTCCAGCATAAGAGCTTCATGGTCTCCAACTTTCAGTTGTTCATTCAGGATAGCTGCAGGTTCAAAACTGCCAGGACTGACTCATTGTGTTAAGATGTTCTTAATGCTTTCTCTTCCTACACTGCCAGACGGAACGTCACCGTAGAACTGGTTTGTAAGGTACGATGATTCTCAGAGACTGAACCTGCCATGTGACCAAGATGACATTTTCATCCTCAAAGAAGCCACATGTACCTTTCTGACAAAGCTGTGTGAAGTATTAGAATCTGATGCTGTAGAAAGATCCTAGTTGCCTTTGTGTATATTTACTGCCTGCTTGAGTGTTTCTCTGTGTGGGTTTTCTCTGTATCTTGTAGAAATGTTTGGGGTGTTTTATCCTGCCATATCGCTCGTGGCCCGCGAGCTGACAACTTTAGCCGTATTTTACCTTCATTTTTGATGAGGTGGTTTATATTTTGTTTCACTTTGTGTAGTGACTTCCCACGGTAGAGTTTTCCAATTGTCGTTAAAATAACATACATATTACACAGATACTCAATAAAAATGTTTTATTTCCTGTTGATGTTCTAGTGTTTCTCTTTTAATACAAAATTTTGAAAAGACATTTCACTCTAGGACTTCAGCACAATCATAAACTTCAAAGTATCGCAAGTGTAACAGCACAGCACTTTGCGAGGGGCTGTGAAAAGCTGCTTTCCCCAGTGTGGTCCGCTTGTCCACCTTGTTTTCCCAAGAGCCTGATTATTTGCCTCCAAAAACATCATTCTCTATCAAAACATAGACTAGTTTCTATACCACAACAAAAACTCCAATTAGTTCCCTATGCATCGGTACTCTTCAAGCCAATGGTGTTAGAGCCGCGATTGAAGTTTTCATTTGGAGAGAGATGGTATATTTTAACCTACATTCAAGAGCTATTTCTAAGCTGGCCATAAAATCAAGCCTCTTGTAGACTAAAGATCATTAAATAAGAGCTTAAACTGTATAGCGAGGGAGGGAGAATGTGTGGGAGGAAGTGAAGCCACAAGTGAAAAATGATTGAAAATCACTGTGCTATGAAACAGTTTAAGTTCCTGAGCCTACCCCCAAAAAAAAAACCAACAACAACAACAACAAGAAAAAACCCACAACCCAAACCTGTAGCCATGTTTGTTTTATGTAACCATTTTCCACAGCAATCCCCCCTTCCCTTGCTTTTTCCCCAGTCTGAAAAGAAATAGGCCCATTCCTTTCAGGAACCACACTGTGGTAACTACCGATATGCACCAGTTTAACCGCAGCCGTTGTAAAAAAAAAACCAACAACAACAACAACAAGAAAAAACCCACAACCCAAACCTGTAGCCATGTTTGTTTTATGTAACCATTTTCCACAGCAATCCCCCCTTCCCTTGCTTTTTCCCCAGTCTGAAAAGAAATAGGCCCATTCCTTTCAGGAACCACACTGTGGTAACTACCGATATGCACCAGTTTAACCGCAGCCGTTGTTACACGAGGCCTTACTACGAGTTAGACTCACTGTAAACATTTTCAGGGTTGACCCTTTTCCCTTTTCCCACTGCTCAGAAAGTGCCCTCTCTTGTCCCAGCTATTTTTTTTCATGGTCTAGTGTCAGTGAGCACCAAATGGACTGATGCCACTCCCCGCGAGCGAGAGCAGGCGGACGTCTCCTGGTGGACCTGGTGATTTGGAGAGCTGTTACTCTTCCAAGACCGTGAATGACTGGAGTCTGTGTCTGTGGCTTTCCAGATCTGCTTTGAGGCGATGCCTGCTTGGTCTGCAGGAGCTGAGGTAACATTCCTGTCGTTCCCCAGAGATACAGGCAGGTACCACGTTACAGAGGTATGAGACGCCTCTGCTCCCTTCTTTGCTATCTAAGCTGTTGATCAGACCAAGCACGTACTTCCCTAAGAGGAGCAGTTTGCTTAAGAGCAGACCCAAATCTATCAAAAATCAATAAATAAAACTACTTTGATCCAGGTTCTATATGCACCAGCCATTTTTGCAGATCTTGAGAATACCAAACTGACATCTTTGTCAATCAAAACCAGTTCTTCCAACAGGGCTAATCAGTTAAAGCCAGTCGTTACAACTTACGTATGGAAAAATGCATCATATAATAGCTGTTACACTAAGTGGAAAAAGCAGCAAAAATTACCAATTTTATTCAGCTCATTTAACCCCTAATCAACTGTCAAGAAAAACATTCTTCCCAACTGACAGACTGTAACCAAAGCAAAGGATCTACGTCTCTCGATCACTTTTCACATCATGAGTCAATGAAAGTTAATTGCCTGTTAGTTATGCAAAGCAAGAATTAGAACATTATATTTTCTGATTACTCTAACAGTCAATTCCCTTATTTATTTATGCATTAGCATTTTCACTCCAGGCTGCCAGTTCAGTTTCTTACACACATACTGACCTGCTTTTCAGAACATACATCTACCAAATTAATGTCCAGCCCCTATTTTCAGTGTCAGTTCAGACACTGTTTTTCATCCAGGCACTAAAGAAAGTATGGAAAAGGGTTTCTCTATACATACCACAAGAACTTTTACCCAGTCTTAGTTACATTTACCTTATATGCAGTAAATCTTTTTATATTCAATATAGAGAATACTTTTAATATTGCACCAAAAAGTAGTTCCAAAAGTACGTGACAAACTAGTACAGAGACGACTTTAATTCTATGTGGTACTTTGTGACTGACACCTGCAGCAATATTTTCAGACACAAGAGCCATATGAAGAGACTTATTTCAAGATTATGCTGCATTCAACATAAAAAGAAGAAAGTTCTACAAACTAGGGAATGATCTAGACGTCCTTAATGGAGCTTATGAAGAGGCCAAATAGGTTGGGGAAGTGAAGACAGTTTTTCCAGGCTTTTGGGGTGAAGGTGGAGGGGGCAGGTAGTATGCTCTTCTACTTCTATGCATGCACTGTGCAACAACATAGTGAGATTTTGGACAGCCATTTAGACCAAAAAAACCCAAACCAGAACAAGAGAGTTTCATCTTCTGACAGAGCCAGTCTCAGCAGTTTGACAGCTCACATTTAATTTCAGTCAACCATTTCATATCTTTGTACACTGTCTTATTACTTACAAGGAAAGCACTCAGTAGGCAACGTGCTGATGTTATACACCAAAGAGAGCCGACATCAGGTTTTCTCACAAACAAAAGACCAATGCACAAAAGTGGCAAAATATTCTCTGCTCCGCTAATCAAAATTATCCCACAATCCTGCACAGACCTCCCTAATTTTGCTTGCATTCTCCAGAGCCCAGGAACAGTTCTCTCCCTGTATTTATTGTATTCAATACGTGTGCTTTAGCCTAGAAGATTTCATGACTCTTTCCTAAGAAGCAGCAGCACCCACTGGCACACCAAGAGGTTGTTCCAAAACGCTGACATGGATCTGTCATTGAAGAGTTCCAGATTGGGCTTAGGCTGTATTTGTCTTCTCCCTTGGACCATTCATCACACGGAGGAGGATCTCTGCCTGTAAATGCTGATTGGAAGCCTGACAGGTTGGAACCTGGAATGCAACGCTGAAGTCAATTATTTCACACTTAGTCAGAAACGTTATCATCCACTTGTTCTGGTGAAAGACAGACTCTGAGGCTCAGTGACTTGCATCCGCTCAAGACGGTTTTTTTCTTCATGAAACTGGCAATATTATTATACCAAATTTTTTTTGAGATAGTTTCTGTGACATTCAGAGTCAAAATGGCTTTCATGTATTTTCTTTCTTTCAAATACAAGATTGCCTCTGTTGTTTAACTCAGTTGAGAATTTCTAAGCCAACTCTTCAAAGTTAATAATAGTGGCTAAATTGTTTAATTGGCTTTAACTCCTTGCTTCATCAAACTTCTTAGAGTTTCACTCACTCCTCTCCAACCATACACCATGATCTGACACTGACTGATATACAAAAGCCATGACGGAATGCTATCAAGGAAATTAAGTAACATCAGAGTGACTGATAGCCTCCTTTTCATGGATTAAATGAAGATTAAATGGTCAAATTTCAACATAGTGTAAGATTAAATGTGGGGTGCTAAGAGGTTCATTGTTGCAGATGAATATCTATTAATGACCTAGAAAATAGATGAATGAGTTGACAAAATTTACCTGTGGCGTAAAAATTTTTTCAGCTGGAACAGATCTAAATTATGAGGCCCTCTCTAATTTCATACATCGAGAATCAAGTACCCAGACGGGCACTTGAACTCAATGTTACTGATCAGTAGTACAAAAATGTCTGTAAAGATGATCTCAAATGAGAAGAGAAGGTAGGAGAGCTGGTCAAGCCATTAAGGAAAATGAAGGCAGAACCTCTATTTTGCACAGGAATTGCTGACAGAAAAATAGATTTGTCTTCTCAGTAGTCTCTAAGAACGTAATGAAAGCTTATGATGAAGTGGGAGTACACAAAGGATGTTCAAATTACTATCCTCATATACATATTTAGACTTCATATATATTATTTGGAGTATGTTTAGTTGTAGGCATACTACACACATCCACAGACTATGTCTATGTGTCCCAGCGCAGCACTGTGTACAGATGCCAGGATGCCTCCTGGCTTCAGTAAGGGTATTTCTCCATTACAGTGACTACTGCCGCTGAGACATAGCACCCTCTATGCAAATATCTCAAAGTGCTTTTCAAAGATCAGACTAAGCCTTGAAAAATACCTATTGGAAAATTGGAAAATACTACCCCCTTAAAAGCTGTCATATGATCTGGTATAGATCATATAGTAAAAAGCTCTCCACGGCAGCTGAATCAGGTAAGTCTTTGCAGCTCAAACACAGGGTATAAAAAGGAATCGAGCGAGTCCTTGGCGGGAAGAAGTTGTGAAAAGTAAATTTAAAAAGAGCCAATCTTGAGAGAAACATAAGACATGTATGGAGAATATACAAATGAACAGAAAAATAAATGTGGGGCAAATGAAGAAATATGTATCCTAGCTACAGACTTCTACCGTACTAGAGAAAAAGTATCTAGCTACAGACTTGTACCAAAGCAAAGATGATTCCTACCTAGGCCACATACTGTCTTGTGTTTGAACCTCCCAGGTCTCCAGAATAAAAAGATGAGAAGATTCAGGTTATCATTGTTGCTTTGCTCCATGCGTCCCACCTACAGAAAGAACTACATCTCCCACTCCAGCCCAGTCATGAGGAGAATTGGTTAATGCTCTCACTCCCTTGGATTTAACACAAACAAATAGCTGCCTGAAAGAGTTGAGCACCGTGACCATAATTAAATCCGCAGTAATTAGTAATGCAACAACAGCAAGCAAGAAAAGCAAGCAAGCTTCTCCAGCTGACATTTTTAAAAATACAGATAACACAGAGGAATAAATTGGGAAAAAATGCAGGAAGAAAAATAAATCCCTTGCAGATCAGGGGACCAAATCTTTGTCTCTTGCCATACTGCCCCAGCACCACCTGGTCTTACTTGGTTTTGTCTTTCCCCATGCCACCAGATCTCTTCTAACTAAACTTTTGATCCCATGTTTGCTACTGTTTATGTTGTATTTACTGTGTTCCCTAATCCAGCTGAGCACAAGCTGTTCTGTTGTTGATTCTTCTCACGCTTCCCTTGCTCCACTTCTGTTTAGCCAAGCCTTCCTTTCCTTTCTAAAGTTTATTCAACCACTCTGCGACAACTGGTCCCTAACAGTCTCTTAGGAACATGGGTTCAGGGAAAAACACCGAGTTGCAAAAGCCTTTGCAACCAGTTAATACTTGTTTCAGAGTATAAATTACAAAGATGCTACAGTGTTTAATCACTTCCCACAGTATAGTACCTTTCTGTACACATGCCGTGCAAAGTATACTTTTTTCATGATCTTATTCTATATCTTATTAGCAATGATAAGTCATACCAGCCCTTCAAAGAAGTGTAGTAGCACTTTTGATGGAGAAGAAATGTGATGGGCTGGGCAACACCAAGGGCTTTTTTCTTCCCTGCACCAGAAATTCTAAATCAGTTCCCACCACGACTTTCATCATCTCAAGTGCCTTCATCAAATCTCCTGTAACCCTTTCCCTAAGAGAGAGCAAACTCTCTCTGCCTAGCACCGTAATGCAAGCCCATTTCATTGTAACCAAGGTAGTCGAACAATCAATATGAACTGCACATTAGCCTCAGCCAGTCTCCTTCCAGCCGTGTTTGAAGTTGGCAGCACAAATACTTCTCTGATCACACGCGAAGAGGACTGTCTCTACTATTGAGCCGACTCAGGCCGGTTTGACTGACGTTCTCTCTTTAAGGTATCTCATGGAGAACAAACTTTTGGTCACACCACTATCCCATACCCACTTCCAGTTATCTTGAAAAGCAAACTGTACATGATACAGAGTAGACAGCAAACATTAAACAGGATGTCAATACAGGTGAAATAAAAGTAAACTTCACTGGAATCAAGATTTTAAAGTGCATTGAAAGAATTAGCAAGTTAAAAGCATTAGCTATAAGGGAACTCCTTTGTTTTCCTGCTAGGCAGGCTAACGGTTTTGTAGTGTCTTCACTTTCTTTTGTATGTGTGTGCATTCGTTATCTCCTGGGTGACAGCTCCATAAATCCTCTCACGCTCTTGATATGTTCAAGGATAGATGAGGAGCTCCTTCACGACAGAATATTTCATGTCCCCGCACGATTACACAGCATGTTCCTTGACTAGCAGCTGTTAAACACAAGTACGCATGGGCACGCTCTATTCCTCAGCACCTCAAAAAGAATAGTCTCCTCCACATGTAAGCAGCAACGCACCATTCCTTGCTGCGTGGATTACATGGCATATACCACACTTTCCTACATCATTTACACTCACGTTGTTGCCATGTTCGCTTTTCCTAACGTTTGTAGCACACAGACTTCTGGTCCACAGTTTGGGCATTTGGGCATCACTACTGCAAATGCTAGCTATTTAAATTCCCAAGCCATAGCAAAGGGCTTCAAGATTCCTAGCTTTTAACATTGCAAATCTGAAATTACCATTGACACAATCTGCTAAACAGTCATATTATCATCAGCCAAATCATCTTACTCAAAACCTGTCTGGATATTCATATCCGTAAAGACTGTTCCACTCATCCTTAAACAACAAAAACAAACAAACAAAAAAAGGGACGATTAATGCCATTTCCTGATCATTTCATTAATAATATGTTTCCCATGTCATAGAACAGCCACTTACTGTGACATGGGTTTGCAGAGCTAGATTGTTTTCAAAATCCTGCAAGAATTGTGTCCTTTTCATCTGAACTACTTAAAACATATGAAAACATTTGATCCTGTTAATTATCTAAAACAGTTATCCATGGAGTGGATTTGGTCTTATTAGCAGCAACACGGTCTCTTCCTTGCCATGCAACATGATTCAACACATGCCTGATAACACAGCCACAGGATATTTACTCATTAGGGGAAAAAAAAATATCCCCACACTTTGGAAATTACCAATCTGGATAATACCATGAAATAACTGATTCCTAACACACAGCTCCCAGAGACTGTCTGGAGAATACAGTCCAGAGCTAGCCTGAGGTATAATAACAGAAACCGAGGACTTAGTAAGGAGCAGTGAGCCATTTGCTTAGTTTGTGGATACAGGCAGGCAGTTTTCCCATGTTTAAAAAGTACAGTGTGTGCAACAAAGACATAAGGTCAGGTCTTCCCCTTCAGCAGAACTGCAGGGTGAAACAAGGAAGGTCCTGCCGAGGAGCAGCTGAGGACTTCAGCTTGGGCAGAACTGGATTCTGCACCAGCCCCTTCTGCATTCCCTTCCTCCCTACTTGGCCTAAAAGGCATACAAGGGAGTTGGGTCAGAAGTTTACTGGTAAACACAACAGCAAGGAGCCAGAGTATCTGTACTTCAGGGACGTCCAGCATCTTTCTCTCTAAATTGGAGAGACATGGATTTGATGGATGGACTGTTCAGTGGATGAGAAATTGGTTGGATGGTCACATCCGGAGGGTAGTGGTCAATGGCTCAACGTCCAGATGGAGACTGGTGACAAGTGGTGTCCCTCAGGGGTCCCGTATTGGGACCAGTACAGATTAATATCTTCATCAATGACAGACAGTGGGATCGAGTGCACCCTCAACAAGTTTGCAGATGACACCAAGCTGAGTGGTGCGGTTGACACGCCCGATGGATGGGATGCCATCCAGAGGGACCTGGACAAGCTCAAGAAGTGGGCCTGTGTGAACCTCATGAGGTTCAACACAGCAAAGTGCAGAGTCCTGCACCTGGGTCAGGG
>NW_009213324.1:0-1558 GCF_000690835.1 Fulmarus glacialis | reverse complement strand
CACCTCA
The DNA here is from genome assembly GCF_000690835.1 of Fulmarus glacialis. NCBI lineage: Eukaryota > Metazoa > Chordata > Aves > Procellariiformes > Procellariidae > Fulmarus > Fulmarus glacialis. Next base: position 1,551 of record NW_009213324.1, on the reverse strand, counting down.
AGGTTTCTTCTAAATGGCACTTTTCTATGGATACAAAAGACATTGGCTACTATGGACAAATCACAGCTCTAAATGACTGTATATACCGTAACATGCAGAGGAGCAAGTTTGTGGTTCTTAATGATGCTGATGAAATAATTCTTCCCCTTAAGCACCCAGACTGGAAAACAATGATGAGCAGTCTTCAGGAGCAAAACCCAGGGACTGGCATTTTCCTCTTTGAGAACCATATCTTCCCAAAAACTGTATCTACTCATGTGTTCAACATTTCATCCTGGAATACTGTGCCAGGTGTTAACATATTACAGCATGTTCACAGAGAGCCTGACCGGAAAGAGGTTTTCAATCCCAGGAAAATGATAATTGATCCACGAAAGGTGATTCAGACTTCAGTCCACTCTGTCCTACGTGCTTATGGGAACAGTGTGAATGTTCCCATGGATGTTGCCCTCATTTATCACTGCCGAGTGCCCCTTCAAGGAAACCTTCCCAGAGCATCCCTCATCAGGGATACTACACTGTGGAGATACAACTCATCACTAATCATGAATGTTAACAAGGTGCTGTATCAAACTGTACTGTAAGCTCAAAGTGAAACCTCGGTTATAAGGAGGGAAAGTGGAGAGCTACCCGTATCGTGGGAAGGCAGAGGATATAATTTAAAGATCACATTAAAATCACTTCCATGTGAAGTTTACATCTTACAGAGATTTAGGAGAACAGCCCTTTTACGTACTGTGCCAAAGTAAATGCATTTGATTTATGAACTGAATCAAGGTATCCAGGGAAGAGATTTTCAAAGCTGAAAAAATTATTTGATTCAAGAAGGGTGGTTGAGGTCTGTCCACTGTTTTCTAGAGATGTTTGCACATGGTTGGGAAGAGCCTGATGACGTTGTTATACGTCTTTGCAGGAAAGTGGTGTGACATACCTCTTATCAGGGATACATCCCTTTGGAGATATATTATACATCTTTGGCTCTGAAAGTTAACTGTGTTGGGTATGCTACAATTTTAAGTGCAGTAATGAAATTTAAAGGTGTTGCAATAGGCATTTAATGCTGTGTTCTCCCCAACAATAAATGTATATTTAAGATCATCTATTACTCACAGGAACAAAGATCTGTAATTTATGGCCTTCACCATTAGAAAAAAATCCTACCATAGAACTCATATGAATGCCCACATTGTCTTTTCTTGTAGGAATGATTCAACTAGCAGTTGCTCTCTCTAAAAAGTAAAAGTACTGGTGCAAACGACTGGATTTTATCGTTATGTAATTATCAAATTTCCCTCTACTTTTTTAAAAAATTAATTTGCATTTTGAAAAGACAATGGCTTGCTTGTGTTTCTCCATTTCACCCAAGTTAATTAGACCTTCGGTCGAGTCCAGAGACCTCCTCCAGGAAGGCGCAGCAAGGTACAGCACTACTGCGGTCTCTCTCGGGCACTCGTGCTGTCCGGGCTCTTCGCTCCCGGGATGCCGGGTGCGGGAGGGTCTCCCCGGGGCACGGCACGTGGGCCAGGCTGAACGGCGCTCCCGGAGCCGCCG
>NW_009213323.1:0-16646 GCF_000690835.1 Fulmarus glacialis | reverse complement strand
CATCCCTGTCTTCCAGCTCAGGGGGATGGATCAGTTCAGGGAGTGAGAGCATATTGTACAAGGAATTAAAATTGCTTTAATTTTCTACTCTTGGAAACAAAGTGAGCCTTGCATTTCACAGAAATTGCGCCAACAGGAAACCAACAGGGATTGCCATCTTTCAATTGTAATATTCTGTCACATGTGGGAAGGGGTGCACCAGTGACTTCGCATGCAACTTAGGAAAAGGCTGCAGCTCTTAATCAGTTAAAAACAATTTGGAGAAAGAATGTTTGCCTTGCAGCTACTGACTTTATGTTCATTTCACATGTTGTGACTCATGTGATGCAGGAAGCCACCTGATCCATCTTGGGCTGAAAGAACACAGGATGTGGGATCACTGCTGTTCTTGCTCTGGATTTGTGGTGTTCGTTGTGCTGGGGCTTTAGGTTTTGTTTAACTGTTTTTCAGGACAAAAAGATTGTATTTTTTTAATCTGTGGTGTTAATTTACCTTTACTTAGAATGTTGATGTTTCTTTCTCCCTGCACATACACATATCAACTTTCATTTAACAGATAGCCAAAGATCTGAACCATTGTCCCAAGTTGTCTGCTAAATAAATGTGATTTTTTTTTTTGAGATATGTCAAAGGGGTGCTAAACCATAGAGCTATTTTTTTGTATTTGAACCATTTGCTGTATTGCTGTTGCACTGGGAACACACTTGGCTCTAGCAGATGAAGAACGAGTTATAAAAGAATGTTTTCATGTTAGTCCTAGGACAAGTCTTCACCAGAGGACATAACAGTGTTATGAAAGAGACACCAGGAGGAAGTAGTGGATGTGAAATCTGTAGACAGATGACTGGTAAATTCCAAATGGAGAAGTATCGAGGGAAATTAGTGGGGGAAAACAAACAAATATACAAAACCCAAAAACCCCACTCGGCGCAAGATCCTACAGAAGGTGAGGGTAAAATTTATTTACAAAGTCTCTAGTAAGCTGATTCTCGTTCACATGTCCCTATTTTCTAATAGATTTCATTCACTCACACTCTCACAGTCAAGCATGAAGATGTGTGCGCCAAATTGGTCACATTTTGGCACACACATTGCGTCCCCTCTGTGTGTGGAACACAGAGGACAAGGAATGCTCACTACTGAGGTATCGCTATGTCTCCTGAGTTCTTCATGATTGACAATGACCAACTAGTTTTTGGATAGATGTTTCATGACCTTTAAGAGTCAATAGTTGTTGCAGACTGGTCCTTTGCTTCAGGATCTTAGTTCAGCCTCTGTAAATTGTAGGCCAAGCTGTTGCCCATCCTCTGTTTTCCTTGTTGGTTTGAAACGTGTCACTGTTTTCCCAGTAGACTAATAGGAAAAGCAAAAGCTCATGTGGCATGCTGCAACCTTGTTGCTATCATCTTGTTGTTAGGATGCACCTTTCTTTTCTGATAAGTCATCTGTGTTGTGGTCTTATCAGGGTGCAGGCTGTCTTGATATAAACAACACATTCCTCAAGTCTACCACTGGGAATGATGTCTTGGGAGTAATTTCCTGGGAACATCCTTCATTATTGACATAGGCCATTCTGTTAATCCTCGTTTTACTGTTTCTTCTTGTGTGTTAATATACATGCATTTCTTTTCATATTGCACTCGTACAAGTCTTAGTATGTCTGTTACAATTATGTTACTGTACCAAAATTCTTCTTTATTTTTATTGTACTTTGGGTATTGAGGCAAATTTCATACTGATCACGCCACCCCTTTGAAACAGAGGAGCAGAAGCTGTAGTCATTCTTTTTCCAAATAGTGATTAAACTTACCATTACAAATTCTCAGCATAGCAGTCTGTCCTGAGAATGAATTTGGTAAAGGAAAAAGCAGTCAACTAGAGTTTCTGAGACTTCTCCCTGCATGTGAGAATGCAGAGTGTATGCACATTTAGAGAAAACTGATTTTTCGTGAAGTAGTGGCAATGAAATACAATGGAAGTAAATATGTGTTAAGTTTAATTAACTTTATACTGAATATTGCTCCTGTCTTGTGTTTGGAGTATTTCCATGTTTACAGTACAAACAGCTTTTCTCACTGGTATCATCCTGTGGCTTTCAGCAATAGTGTTATATAAGTAAACACAGAGCAAAGTTTAGTCCTTTGATTATATGATAAGCTTTCTTGCATCTTCTATAGCAGCTTCTTCTGGTGTTAGGGACAATGAAAGATACTTTGGCAAGTATCGTGCCTTAATTTTTTCCTTGCTGGCTTACATGGGGACAGTCACAGATGGGATCTTAATTTTCTTAGTAAGTTTGTTAAGAACACACAAGAAGTGTGCTAATAGTTAAGAAAATGCCTTTAGTAAGAAGCATCATATGTTCTTTTGGAGGGAGAATGATCTAGTAATAACTTAAACATAAGAAACTTCCCCATATGTATTCTGTCCTAGAGTAAGCCTCTATTAGTATGCTCCTGCAGCTGTTATGACCTGCGGGGGTTTTAAAATGAAAATGAAATGGGGAGCCCGTGTATAAGTTGGGTGAGACACATGTACTGCCCTTTGCTATAAATACTTCATGGTTCAAAATGGTGGTTGGTGGAAGACTTTGTTCGTTCAAGCAGTGTGACAGTTTGTCTTCAAGTAGTGCCTGGGTTCTTGCTCATGAACACTGCATAACAGGAAACACTACACCATATAAAAGCTTATTCCTACTGGTTTGTGCCAGAATTTTTGTTCAAGGTACAAGCCCCATGTTTCCTTTCACTTACCAAACAAAACTGTGATTCACAAGTAAGACTTAAAATAGCACAGAATTCCTAGGGCTAAACAGGTTATGCACTCTTACAGAAGTGTGTGTATTTGTTTTCCCCGAGTTGTGAGAGTAATTTCCACTGTGGCCAAACAATCCTTTGGTTCTGTTGTGTGACTGTGTGTACAACCTGTTCAATTTACTAATACCCCGAGGAACAGAAAGAATAAATTCTCGCTGGGCACCAGGCCGGGAGTTTTTACTTTGCTGCTTTTGATGTCTCAGCTTATACATTTTTATTGCATTTTCATTTTTTCTAGCTGCGCTGCTAACACAATTACGGATCAGAGGGTGTATTTTTTTTAATTAGCTCTACTGTGAATACAGGTTTCCTGGTTATAAGGTGCTAGCAGGCCAATGTGGACAAGAAAACTGTATGTATTAAGAAGCAGTACTTCTTCCTAAGCATTGTCTTCATTTCTGTTTTTCAATACAGAAAAATAACCACTTCTGCAAATAGTACTCTGAGACTGCAAGGCAAAAGTCCCTAAAGGTCATTCAGCAATGCTATTTTGAGAAATGAATTCTTCAGTGGACGTTTTCTTTCAGATAGTGACAGAAGTCACACCTCCACACCACTTTTCCCCTCAGGGCCTTATGTGAGAGGAACGCTGCAGAGCAGTGCAGTATTGTATGTGCCATATGTTGGGTATGTTTGGAGGGAGAAAAGCAGAAGTTTACAACCTGAGATTCTCATTAAGTAGTTATGTATGTGGACAAATTCCCTCAAAACAGCTTTTATTTAAATGGTGTGGAGGACATGTGGCTTCCATGGTGTACAAGTTATAGTATTCATTCCCAGTCTAACTGAATCCAAGTATCCTGTTCCTCTTGGTACAGATTCAAGCATCTTTTCCAAGTCTCTGATTTTTTAATGTTCAGCATTAAAAGATATTTGATGTATGTTGTCCTATGGAGGAACTATGTTACTTCAAAAGCCTGTTTGTTAGGTCTCATTAATGAGCATTTATTTGGGCTGAGGGATGGGTAGAGCGTGAAAGAGGTTTTTGATGAAAGATAAGTTTCCCAGAGCATTTACTTCACTGCAGTGAAGCCCACGTCACTTTTGTCTCTAAAACGCACCCTAACGGGGTGGTGCACTTAAGAAAGATACCCAAATTTTATCAGTCTTTGTTCATCTTAGCTCCATTTTCACTACTACGCAAAAATCTTTTGTGTTTTCCCTTCTTCTTTAGTGCCCTTCTGATCTATGTAATGTAAACTTAAATGTAAATTTTATGTAAATGTAAACTTAAGGATCAAAAAGACTGTTCCCTGTCCAAGCATACAGGTTAGCATGCTCCTATATTGTTCTGTGAAGTATCTTTTTCTTTGTGTTTGTGTAGTCAAATTTTCTTTGTCTCAATGACAGCAAAACTTTGATGTTTTAAGTAACCTGATATGACTCAGTGGAAGCAATGTAGAGGAAACTCTTTGCTCAATGCCTTTTCATAGACATAGACAATTTCCTAACACTGAAAATAGCTTTCAGTCCTCCTAGTTTGTTACTTCTCTCATGAATCCTAGAGTTCAGCATAAATTTGTCTCTTGAAGCAATGAATTCTAGCTGTATTGGTTTGCTTTTTCTATATTGGCAGAGCCAGGCTTTTATGCTTGGATGTTGACGTAATGGATTTGAAAGTGGCTGTTCCCTATGACTTCTTCATATCTTTGGTGCTTAGAACTTGATGATTAATCAGAAGTATCTTCCAAAAGATTTTGACATAACTTGCACTATTTTATTCTTGGCTATATGATTATTGTCATTGTATGTAATAGCAAGAAACAAACATTTTTTGTATCCTTTTGCTGGAAGTGAGTAGATATTTACACAGTCTCCATCATAAGCAAAGATTTAGATGTCGGTAGCATAGTACAAATATCTGTATTAAGAAAAATTGACTTCTGATGTGGTTTTTTTGTTTCTTTTCTTTCTTTCAATAGAAAGCCATTTCATCTCCAACTGTATCACGCCTTACAGATACATCAAAATTCACGGGTTCTCACAAAGAGAGGTTTGATCCCAGTGGGAAAGGAAAAGGCAAAGCTGGCCGAGAAGATCTGGTGGATGCTTCAGGATATGTATCCGGCTATAAGCATGCAGGCACATACGATCATAAAGTGCAAGGAAGCAAGTAAGGCTGAGGGTTTACAACACAGAGCGAGAAAGAGAGGGGGAAAGAGAATATATTTGTAAGAATGATGTAGATGAATCCCACATGTTTTGGTTATTGTGAATGCTAAGACTATGTTGTCAAGAAGTTGTTTTCAGGAACTGGAACTGATTTCAACATCTGCTGAGCTACTTGCAGCACAACGCCACTTCATTACATTCCTCATGCGTATATTGGCAAAAATAAATATATCGGTACAAAAAATACATCATTTTGTTGAGCTTTAGACAAAAAAAACCACCAAAGTCAAGAGCAGTTATACCACACTTTGTCAATTCAAGCAAAAGATCTCAAACATTCCTAAATGTCCAGTTGCCCTGAGGGTGTTGAAGAGAACGTCTTGAAAAGAGGGTCTTTCATAGCAGTCTTTTTGAATAATATTCCATTATTTATGCAGTTTGATTTGACTACTGTTTTGGGGCTTTTTTAAAATGTCTTACATGGGATCTGGCACTTTCCTTAAAACATTCAACAAAATACTATTGGGGAGTAAGTGTTTGTAATATACAAGGTGCTAGCCTGGAAATGTCCTATACCACTCATGAAAAACTGAAAAAAAACCCCTATTTCTAGGACAATATAGGTTCTGAAGTATTTTATGTCAACAGAAAGAGGTGGAAAATACCAGCCCCTACTTTCCTCCTGTCTACACTTTGTGCTTGTTACTGTGTGTACTGTAGCATGGTTCTGACTGGCTGGATTTGGATGGAGCTATTGTACTAACCTGAGAGGTGAGGAACAATACATTACTAAGAAAGTCTATTAAAGCTTTTTGCAGTCTGTTTTCAGGTTTGCACTGCCTCACATTTGAAATGAAGGGGGCATTAAGCTAATAATGCTTTAAAGTACTGATTATGACTAAACACTGCCAATCAGACTACTATTAAGTGAATGTTATTATGCACGTACATTGGCACATATTCCCTTTCAGCTATAACATACATAAGGAAAGTTTACGGCCCCTTGGAATAACGACATTTAATATCCATGTAATTAGGTGCAATTTGCCCACAAAAATATACTGTTATAACTGGGCTACATTTTATGTTAAATTTGTTTGAAGCCAAGGGATTTGATTCTCTGTTCACTTTTGCTGCCTAACTTGGGAGTAATAGTATTGATGGGAATGGCTTTCCACTGCTATAGAAGGAGAACCAATTCCACAGGCTTAAAGTACAGGCAGCTGAGTGTTACTCTGACTGGGGCCCAGAATGCCAAAACAGCTTAAAAGGAATAAAAATAACTCATTTTTTTATATCGGTTAAAAAGGAGAGAAAAGGCTGGTCCAATTTTCTGCAAGAGCTGACCAAGTACCCTAATGTATTATTCTGATTCTCTAAAATTATGAAAGATAAGATTTTCAGTATTCAAAAACAGCTGCTAGCAGTTCTGCTTTGCTTTCTTTCAAAAAGAGCTCATGCACTGATTTTCATGTTCGACTCTGAATAAAGGTTAATAAATTTATTGCTCTCCCTGCATCAGTATCGGCATCCCACTCAGAGTACATAAAATTTAGTGAGCAGTGTGTGCTGTCATGTGCGGGTCAACAGTCTGTATTTGGCCAATGTCCAGAAACAGAGCACTGGTTTTCAGCCCTTAAACTGTTCATATTTTGGTTTTCTGACATTGAATGGTAGCCTTTCTTGTAACTTTGCCTCCAATGACTCTTTGAGCCCATACATCAGCCTGAAACCAAAACAACACTAGCAAAGGCAAGGACTTCCTTGTGGGCTTGGAGATTTTTTTATTTGGTTATAATTTATTTTGGGTTTTGTTTTAAAGAGGGAAGGAAGTTTACCAAAACTCAGCACATCTTCTTGTAAAGATTTAAATGGCTTTTCCCATGGTTGGCTCTGGTTACCTGGGAAGATTTTTGATGCATGTAAGGATGCTTAGGATGAGAAGCATCCAGCTTTGTGAAGCCTTTCCAAGAGTTACCCATTGTTCTTGAAGAAAAATTTCCATGGAATGAAGGAATGAAAATAGCATACTGTGATACCAACAATGGCTAAATTATTCCAGCATGGTAGTGAACTGTCTAAATATAGAGAACCTTCTTCTACGTCACTGGTGTCTGTGCACCTGAAGAAGGCTCCAGGATTTTTATGAATAAAAGGGCTAAGCCTCTAACCCTTGATAAATCCTTCAGCTAAGTTACAGGCAAAACCATTCTTCCCATTGACTTTAAGACTTGACTCATAACTCACTGGTAACTGAAAAGATCTTGACCCAGCCCAAATGAAGGGTGAAGTCCAGTCTACTGCGGAGCCCTTTCAGCACACTGTTGATCTGGCTATTTGTGGCTAGCTAGCTGCCTTGTCTGGCATATCAGGCAATACTTGAGGTGCACAAGTGACAGGCTTTCTCAAGTACCCAACTACTGAGTGCCAGTAATGCCAGACTGTTGCTACACAGGAGGAGTGATTGGTTAGGAAGGTTTTAAGGTATAATTAAGCTTTAAGTTGCTAGATCACAGTGTGAGAGAGACCAACACACTCATAAGATAGAAGGCATGCAAAGGAACTGAGAATGCAGACAGATCCAAGCTGACACTGACTAGAAATTGAGCTACTCTGTTTGCGTAGAAGACGCTGATGGAACTAGCTGGGGTTCTGCCAGAGTTTACTTTGCATTACTTGTACAGTATAAAATCCCTGCCATGAACCAAAGCACTTTGTATGGACCTGATGCAAAGTTCTTTGAAATACTTTAAATGGCTTAGAAGATGCTTCAGATAGCAGTATTTCATTTTGAGGAACACACCTCTTTTTTTCTTCTTCATTTCTACAGTTGGATAGTTTTAAAACTCAGTCAAACAGATGCATGAAAAAAAGTCGTTTTGATAGGACAGTGAAAAAGGGAAGTTGTGGCTGGAAAGATAGTACTTTGGAAAGATTTTTCCCTTTTGCTACACTTGGTGTGGAAGATAAGGGTTGTGAATAAAAGCACCATATGCAGCTGTGTATTAGGGGTTCAGCCACCTACTCAAGCTCTTACTTTTCCACTAATATCTGTAGGAAATTAAAAGCCTAAATATGAGCTTGAATGTTAGCCATAAGTTCCAGGCCTGCTTGGGAATGAGGCAAACTACATTTTCTTGTTCATCTGCCATTCCCTCAACTCTCAGGACAGCAAGTACAGCTGGTACCTCAGAGATGAGGGGAAGGGATAGCTCAGGAGGTGCAGGAGGTGACCCATTTTCAACCCTTGAAGTTTTGTAGGGCATATGCTCTTCCTGTGCACCATACTCCAGACTGTAATTAAATGTCATGTCTGAAGTACGGTTTACACTCATCTCCTTTTTTTTGGGCATCTCAACTCATTCCATCTAACTTTCCAGTCTGATTTTCAGCATCTTATACTATGCAGCACTCCTCTATGCAACATCTTCTATAAAACCCTGTTGTTCCTAATTATATTTGCTTTCATTACCACTGAACATGCTACCAAAAGAAATGTGACCAGAAAGTCCCAGTAGCTTTTAGCAATAACTGCCTTAAAGAACAAACTCAAATTACACTGTTCATTTAAAATTAAACCCTTAAATACTATGGCAGTACATGATCTTACCTGTATCTCCTGTGAGACTTAATCTGACCATCAAAGCCTTTGCAAGATTGAGGATAAGAAATAAAAAAACTCACTTAAGAATAGTCCTTATAAATAATTTTCTAAAAATAACCTATTTTTAAAATAGAATGTGCAGAAGTCAAATGGGTTTTCTTATTAGTGCTTGTGTACTAATTCCCTCTAGTCACTCCGTGTGCTTTAGTTACGTGTTGAGAGTTTTGCAACAATCTTATCAATATGGAAATATCAGAAACAAAAATTATTGTCCTGCTTTTTGTGGCTATCAAAGCTATCACAGTAGTGTTACTGAGAAGCAGACATAAAAAACCATACATTATTTCAACAGTCCTGTGTAAACAGTTGTTATTAATTGTAATCAAATATTTGGAATCCCAAAGGAAATGTTGAACATTGGTTAGTGGCCAAGATCTAGCCACTTTTTTTTTTTTAACTTACAATATTTCTTATCTCTTTTTCGCTTTAGGGAAGGGAAAGGGAGATTTCAAAACTACTCATATGTCACAACTTGTGTTTTTCATCAGCATAGAGATTGTCCTTCAAAGATTTTGGATTGAAGTATGATATTTTCTATAGATTTTACTGACCTTACCTAAATTAAAAATTCCTCTGACAACTTTTTGGCATTATAGAAGCTTTGTTCATGAATTAGCATTTCAGTCACCCATATTTTCCCTCTATCGGCTCAATTACTATTTTTTATGGTAGCTGGAATTAGCCAGAACTAAAAGGCAAATGACTGCTATGGGTTTGGCTTGCAAGTGATAGGTATCCCAGCCATCTGTAACCATCTGTAGAGAAAATCGTCGTGTATCTTTCTCCAAAACCAAAACTTTAAAGTTGTAATTGACACGTGTTTTCCTTAAGACTTGTCATAGTTATAAAATAAATTTTAATTCTTTATGCCTGCATGTATGATACTCAAAACATAACCCTGCCTTTCAGTGATGCATGTATTCTGGGGGCATATGCCTGTCATCCATGAATGAGAATTCTCTGTTTGCACTGGCCAAGAAATAAACCTTTTACCTTCATGATAGAGCAAATGTAATGTGTTGCGCTAGTACGCGTCCTCTTAACTGACTGTTAGCCTTGCATGCGTGCCAAAACAACTACACCTTTGTGTACATTGTTTGCAGTGTGAATATTATGTTCTTGGCTCATCTACTACTTGGTAATAAGTAATATAATACACAAGACTTGTATAGGTTTGTGTGTGTGTACAAATACTCTTTGGATCCAGCTAAGTAATTAAACCATATAGATGTTGATCCAAACCTTAAATCTTATTAGGGCCAAACTCTAGTCCTGCAGCCAATGCTGTTTGGCCAGTTGGTGACACTGCCATTCTCCCTCCATAGCATGAAGGTAAAGATCTAAGGAGGCTTTTACGTTTTTACATGTCTACCCTGTTCCTATTTCTGTGGGAGATCACTGATTCTAACATAGAGTTGGTGTGACAAGAAGTGTTTCTCCATAGTGAGGAAGTAGGAGAGAGAGAATCAGGGTGAAAGCAAGATTTCCTCTGAGTGCTCTCAAGAGACCGTTTAAAATTATGCCCTGCATGGGCCCTATATTTTCCTTTGCCTCAACTCTGTGAAGCAAGTTGACACTCATTATGTATATATGCAGTTGTTCATCATCAGTTAGTAAGTACAAAGTCATGGTACATTGAGGTGGCAACAGGAAACAGGGCTGTCGTACAATGCCTATGGACTTGAAGTCTTGCATAGACCTTTATAAAATTAAATACCTGAAGCATAATGACAGATCTCAAACTTGTGTGAAATTCTCAGAGTCTGGAGTGCCTCAACTTGATACATGTGTACTTCCTGTATTTGTGGAGTGCTTGCCCATAAAATAGCATTTAGACATTCAGTTACTCGTTCTGTGCACCCAAGTGCCCATTTGGCTTACCTAATATTAGCTGGAAATGATGGACTGGGATGTTCTTTTTAAGTCTTCAGAATCCTAAAACTAGTGAGAGACCTTTAGCTGCATTCATGCATACTCATTAAACTCAAAAACAATGCTTTGAAAGATGTCCCAACTAAGAATGGTGCTTCGGGAAGCTAAAAAATATTGCAGATGATAGAACCTCCACATCTTAATTTTTCAAGTAATTTGTTTTTGCAGGGAGAAATAACTGTAATATATTTGGTATTTTTTTCATGTTTCTCGGTATATTACCTTGGCTGTATTGCTTCAAAATCCATATGAAGAAGGTGGATTTAAAAATAAGTTTAAGATATTACTCTTTACTTTGTTGTCAGAAAACGTTTGAATTGGCTTGTTTAATTCAAGCTAGTTGATCATCCACTCTACACAGACTTTGGCAAGAGCAAGCCTGATAATAAATAACAGGAGAAAAAAACCCAGCCTATTTGCTGGGTATTGTTGACAGACATATGTAATATTGGTAGTCTGAAATGATTTTTTTAAAAATAAATTCTCTTTCATAATCATGCACACATGTGCATGCACCACGCACACATGCACTACTTTCGGGTATATATATATACGTGAGTGGCAAGACTACAGAAGAGGCTTTTTTTTTTTTTAATACCTTGCATTTGGAAATTGACATTGAAATGCCCAACTGACTAACCTGATTTGGAAAAATGTTAAGCACCTACCATATTCCATTGCAGGTAAACAGACAATGAATTAATTTTCAAATATAGTTAAACAGCATCTCTTTTTGTGAGTTACTGCAAAGCTTATGGCACCGTACAAAGTGAGTTTTGCTGTAAGCATTTGTAAAGGTCTTAAAGATAATGCTCATGATAATTTGCCCTTACCTTCAGTTATCTTTATTCAAGATTTTTCTATTACTTTGCACATTTTTCAGACCAGATCACAAACGTGAATAAAGTTACATTCACGTTAATGAAAAATGTAGCCCTAAAAATACACTCATACTTTACATTTTGATGAGAGGCTGTATTATGGATGATCAGCAAAATAAGAAAAAAGATGGCAATCTGTATCCCCACAACGGTGAATTATTTTAAGCTCCAGTTTACATCAGGTGACTTTCTGTATGCTTGCATTTGCTCAAATGCTATTTTTAAACAAAGTAATTAAATAATGTGAAATAATGCAGCCTGGGCTCTGTTAAATAGGGTTATATTAATGCAACTGAAATGCTGTATGTCTGTAATATTCATGCTAAATACGTACTAGCTCTTTACAAAGGCTTTGTGTAAGGTCAGTTAACCTACAAACTCTGTTGGCAAACTACTTTTGTTAGCACTGTAGTGTATGAAATGGCAAGGTCATAGACAAAAACAAGTTATAGGATGCAACAAAAGTGTGTTTGTGTTTATCTTTGTGCTGTGTTCAGAATATATCAGCTTTGGCAAACTATTGCAGCTGGAAAATGTTTTGTATAATGCTTATAATACGAAGTAATTTGTCTTTACATTCTCTAAAGCAGAGAAATGGTCAATGTTGGATAAGTATATTGAAGTTTATTCTTAGCAAGGTTTTATGTTTCACAGATTTAAATATTACAGGAGAAATATATATTTATACAGAAGTATAATTTTTGAATGTTGAGGTTGGTTTTCTTCGGTCATGAACCATTTATTTATCCACATTATGCTTTATTCCTTAGCTAGCTTGTTTATCTGTCCATTCTGTTCCAACATCCATTTCTAATTTGGTTTAGATGTTTTGATTCTTTATTTCCACAAATTTGGATGTGCATGCTGTCAGGACCTGATCATAAAGTGTAGAGACAAAACTGTTTTGTCTTTGATTACCTAGAGCACTAATAAAAATTTAATTGTTAAATAGTTGTGATATGGAGATAGGTCTTGACATAGTCTTCCTTGGAGCACTGTACAGCATGAGAAAAACCTTCAGTGAATCTTACTATTCTTGTTCTTATTTTCATTTGTCTTTCATCTTGGTCCAGAAAACCAGGAAGCTAATAATGTGTGCTAATAATTACCTGCAATATTTATAATTGCAGGCATCGCAAACATTAACATTCAGCTGTACTAGCCTACTGTGTTCACTGTGAAATTTTCAACATGGCAAAAATTTTACATGATCATTTAACCTTACAAGTTTACTTTTTTCCTCACTAATTTAACACTGAATTTCTTTTTTCATTATTGCAGATGAACAGCTTGAGCATAGCATTTTTTAATCTTAACTATAATAGATAACCATATCCTAAGCAAAGATTTTTAACCACTTGATGAAGGGAGCCTGGCACCATCCAGTGCAAAGCACACTGGGCAAAATCTTATCCCCACTGCAGTCAGTGCCAAACTTCTAACTGGTGTTAGCAAAAATGGAACCACCGTTACCAAGAGGTTCATATGCTCAGTAACCGTGACAAGAGGTTATGGGGGAGCACAACAGTGATTCTCTATTTCCATATCTTTGTTTCTGTTAATTTAAAACTACTATTATCAAATCTTTAAAATAAGTAAAAGAAACTTGAAGGGGGATCATATACTACTAGTTTGTACTAGGTTTTTTCAGGAAAAGGAAACAAATTTATATATATATATATATGCAATATATTTTTACACTGTTTATTAATGCTAGAAAGTATTAAATGTATCACTTTATCAGTGTGAATGTTAAAGTAATGACAATGTTATGGATGTTTTAAACCTTTTAAAGTTGTCTTGTTAAATTCTAAACCCACATTAACAATGGAAAAGCTACTTCGTCTACAACATGATCGTTGATGTTTTAGGAAAAAAGTTCAAGTACAGCAGTTGTTTGATTAGCACTGTAAAAGCTTGGCTTGAAAAGTTTAGTGAAATCCATATTGTAAACACATTTTTTATAAAGCATAGCTTCTCATAAAGTATGTTACTGCTGTTGACTGACTGTATAAAATCGTATCTTTAGTTGGTAAAGTGATCAATAAACGTGTTACTACATCAATTCCTGGATTTCTTGAAGTAAATGGTATTTGCTGATAAACTTTGTTACCAACAGTTGTTTTACAGTTTAGATGTTAAGCAAATGGCTAATGAATGTATAAATTACATCAAAATATTCTCTGAACAACCAGCTCTCTAGTTCTGAGCAGAATATATTTCTTCTTTACCATTTATTTTCCTAGTTTTAATAATGAGTAAAGCTGACCATTAACATTTTGAGAACTCTAGTATGATCCTTAAATAGCCATGATGATAGTGATCCACCAAATGAGATCTGTCAGGGATGAAACAGGAAATGGGGATCTCTTGTGGAAGAACTTGTGGAAGAACTGAAACAATTTCTTTTAACTAGCTACTTAACATAGATTGGTCCTCAGTCTCAAAAGCCTAAGTTACTTCTCTCACCTTCTCTGAGTGGTGTTGAAAATGTTTTACTTGCAAGGAAAGTCATTTGCTACACGGAACATTGTTTTAAGGATGTTACATTCAAAAGCAAATATGGACCTTTTATTCATAAATAACAATATTCTTCAGCTTCCCAGTAGCAATAATACCATGATTTTTCAAGAAACAGGAGACTGAAGTTATTTAATTAAACTTAGAACATCATAATAATATAATGAATGATGTGACAATAACCCAGGCGCAGTACTGCTCTAGAAATGTAGAGGTACTTGATTAGCAACTACAAGGAAACAGCTTACAGCTGCCCTGTCTCTTCTCCAGCTGTTCTCAAATTGGAAGTGATGTTCTCTGTGGTCACACACTAGACAACCTTCTTTAGAAATGCCTTTTAAGTGAAATCTAACACAGTTGTGTCCTGAGATAGCTTTTCTTCCTGCATAGAGACCATATACTGTTTGTAGTATGACTGCCAGATAAAGCTCCTTTTATCTCTGAGCATGTATGGTTACTGAAACTGTAAAAAAACCTAATGAAGCAGAACCTTTAGGGATTCCTAAAGGAAAAATCAAGATTTTTTTTCCACTCAAAAAGCCCTTAAGGAAGGGGAGATAGTAGTCTTTTGCCCTATGAAAATATAAGACACTAAGATCTGTATTTTCAAAAGAGTTGAGGATTTTTTATTATTTTCCTGTAGAGCCTTTAGAAATGCCCACTCAATCCCACACGCCACTTACGCATCATGACTTTAAAATAAAAAATAAAAAAACATCTGCTAGGATGTGTTCTCTTTACGCCAGGAATACAATTATTTGGGCTAGTTTTTCTCTATGTGTAGCTAGTGTTGCAATAACTACACACATTGTACATGTAGAGGTAGTCCTATTGAGATGGGACTGATAGAGTGCCACCTAACCCTTGCTGGCTTTCTGTTCCAAGCTTTCAGAACTGACCACTCACATCAGCATCAGTTAGATCTCCTGCTCTCATGTCCATATGCCAAATGCAGGCTGATCTCTCCCGGTTCTACCGGCTGTTCTACCACAGCCAGGACTGCATGGAGAAAGGCGGCGGGGGGGGGAAAGGCAGAAAAAAAAAGCTACCTCTGCCAAATCTGAGTCTTCAGGGGACTCATAAAATCTGAGTCTTATAGTTAGCCTTTTTTCATTTCCTCAGCTTCCTATTTAACTCACTACACTGCTTTATTAATAACATAAACTAACCCAGGCTCGTTGAAATTTACTGCTCTGGTTCACATTCCAACCAGAAGTTCATTCCAGGTCTACATCACTTTATTGCCAAAACTGTGAACTCAAGAATTACACAACCATCCACGGGCCACTTAAGGGCTCAAGGGCTGCAGGGGTTTTCAGGAATGAATGCAGGAATATTAGAAGTGGCAGGGACAGTAGAAAAGAATAGCCAACTGGGGCTGCTGGAATGAATCATACAGATCTTGCGGCCAGCTAGTGCAAGAGTGCCTTCCCTCTTCGAGGCAGGTCAGCTAGTCAACTGGAGCAGCAGTTTTACACTCTCACTGGAATGATAACAAAAAACTATTACCATCTGTTATATCATTACTGTGGCAATAAGACAATTTTTTCTGTAACAATCCCTGATACTAGATGATACTACAGAAAATAAAATATAGGTTTTAATCCCATTTTCACTTGAGTTCTGTAAACACTGTAATACCAGGAGAATTTTGTATGCGGAACAGAAATTGGCTAGCATGGAATATTTTCTCTGAGTCAGCCAGCTAAGTAGCTTCTGTACCTGGGATCATCTAAGTGCTTTTATAGTAGACTACATTCTTCATCCAAGGCAGTTTTGTTTGTACCCAAGAAAGAATTCCGGCTGAGGAGCTGAGGGTCTAACTGAGGGTCACACAGAAAAATAAGAATTTGCCATTATTGCCATTATTAAATAACAAAAAAAAAAAAAAAAAGGTGGGGACTGGGAATTCTACACAGTGTGGTGGAACATGAATAAACTGCAGATATCTAGACTGACATTTATTTTTAAACAAAAAACCATTTGATGCCAATATATATTTGACCAGTGAGTCCCTTATTAAGAAAATGCCATGTATTTAACCTGAAAGCTAATTCAGCAACGTAGTGCCTTTACTTGAGCTTATGGGTCCTTTGAACTCATCCAGTCAAGGAAAAATATGAGGTATATTATGCTGATGTATTTGTTTGGGATCATTTGAAAGCAGCTTAGTAGTTGTAGTATTTCTATAGTTCCACCCAAAACTGTCAATTAAATTTCATGCACTACACTTATCTTTTATCATTCTGATTTTTTCAAACAAAAGATAAACAAATAGACCATCTACTTGACATTTAAATACAATCTCTCAATTTAAAAATGAACTGTTAAACTTCAGATACCACAGCTGTTTTTAAACAAACAGGATTTAGAAAATAATTCAGCATCAAATCTGTTTGAACTGCTACTTCTACTGTTGAGTGAATAATTTAGCTAAGCTTCTTAAGTTCACTGCCTCGAGATGGATTCATGCCCTTAACCATCCCTCCACTCCCGAAGACAAATTGGATCAGGTTTTTTTCTGCTGATAATAGGGTTGGGCAGATAGGGGAACAGAAGCAGCTTCAGCAAAGGCATTTTTCATTATCTGAAGCAACCTGTGCACTATGCCTTTTAATTGTTTATTTTACTCATCCTGTTAATTTTGTTTCCTTCTGTCTCTGCTTTATTTTTCTCAGACTAAGAAAGCTGAGGAAGTGTCCTGGTTCCGGCTGGGACAGA
>NW_009213322.1:0-6892 GCF_000690835.1 Fulmarus glacialis | reverse complement strand
GGGGGGAGGGGAGGAGAGACACCGTGGAAATCACATTTTTTCAATCTGCTAAAACAATGCTTCAATTAAGATTAAGGGAAGACTAAACACATCACAGGTTATCACATACATTTGAAAGCACCAAAGACAGAAATAAGTAGGTTTAACTATTTTTCCTTTTTCTCAGTGTCAAATGCTTTAACTCACTAGCTGGGATCAGTTTGCTCATTGATGTCTGACCTAACTTTTTTTTGTTTTTCCGCGGGACCCATTTGCTGCCATATGTTCAGCCTTCACATTTACATTCTTCTCTTGTGACTAAGGTTATCTCTTTCCTAAGAGAGAGAAAAATTAACATCCAAAGGCCATCCCAAATCTTCCTGACATCTCTATTTTTACATCTATACCTAGCTATCTAAAAATTGGTGGAAGAGCCAACTATTGCAAGGAACTACATTCCAAGATGTAAAAATGATACATACCTATATTAATTTGCTTCTTACGACTTAAGGGTTACTCAAGTACCTTCCCAGGATTTTCAACAGCTCATGAACATTGACGTGAATGGCAGCTAGAAGGATAGGCACCTTTTGAACACGCCATTGTGTGGCTATCTGCATCTTTAGCTAATTACGTATCTTGAAATAGTGGTCCCTGTGCATTTATAGCATTTCAGAATAAACCTTTGTGAAACCTCAAATATACCACAGGAGACTACCAGTAATTCTCCAAAGTTTTATTCTGTTCTTGGCCTGTCTTCTGCATTGGTCTCCCTAACAAGCACAAAATCATACTTGACACATGTGCACAGATATTTGTCCAGGGCTGTGCATACGGCAGGAAGCATCAGCTGTCGGCCATTCCCTGTGCAAGGACCAGAACCTTCAAAGTCCAGAGACTGTCCTGCTGATTCCCCAATCCCAGCCCAAGGGCAATAGTACTATGACTGTACCTTGGCACAATTGTACTGGCCAGAGATGGGAGAATCACGTATCTTGCAACAACTGAGAACCCAGGCAACACCACAGCACAAGTATTTTGTTTTTCTCTTCCAGTCCTCGCTAAGGCCTTGAGAAGCAAGTTTGGTTTCCATCCTACAATTCTGCTGAATGTACTTTGAGATCCATTGCTGTTCATCAATCTGGAGGTGCTTTCTACATCAAAAAAGGGCTATTATTTCAGTAAGCATGCTACACACTCAGCAGAAAGGCAATATAAAGAGCCAAAGCATATTTTACACCACTCTTTGCCAATTCTCTCTTCTTCCTGGTATTATCATGTTTTGCTGTTACCATCTCACAATCATGGAAGGCTTGTAACAGAACATTTTCACCTGTGCACACTATCTTTCTCTCACTGCCTTTATAACTAGGCTACAGCTACGTCTTTACATCTCTTCCTTCATTATGGTGACAGAGAATAATAGATTATTTCAATGTAGTCAAAATTCTCACAAGCAGCCTGTACCCCCTACACTGAGCCCCTCTTACTTTCCTGAAATTCACTATACTTCTTTTAAATCCTATTTAAATTTCATGGTAAAAATATGCCAGTAATCACTCCTTTGGTTGGTCTCAATTTTGACTGAAAATGTGCAAACTCCTCTTTACCTATTTATCCAGTTTTAGTAACTCACACTATTTATCCAGTTTTAATAACTCACACTGATGTTACCAGTCACAGAGATGAGAAGATTTTAATTCACTTAACAGCCTCTTTCACAGTAACTGATGTTTTGTCTGTGCTGTTTTTTTTTTTTTGTAAACAGAGCACACTTTTCCCACCTAACACACAAACCAGCCACCTTTTCTGATCAGCTCCTGGTGAGGGGCTTACCAGAGTGGACAGTGTTCTCACCCTTTGCCATGTTTTCACACAGCTAAGCCTAATGGGTGCTGGTGGAGAATTAAGATTCCCAGAAATCTCATCTTAAGGAAAAATAATGCTTGGAACCTCCTAGTACTGGTACCATACGCCTAGGTACTGTAGTTATTGGCTAACCAGGTGTAGGTCTGTCATATTGCAATGTAAAATATGAAATAATTTTTCAGTATATACCAAACATTCAATTGTACCAGGATCATCAGATCATAAAATATGTCATAAAACTGTAAGCAAAGCACCTCTGTTTTGAATTTTTCACAATTCCACAGTCACTGCCAGCATGATTAATTCTACTACCCGGGAAAGAAAATCTTTTTTCTATTTTCAGTCTTTTTAGATCTAGATCTCAGCACCTAATTAAAAACAAGAAAAATTTTAGGCAGGCTTTTTAGAAAGGCCTTGTGCTATGCAATTATCTTTTTAATGGAAAATTTTCAGCAGGGATCCCTTGTCCTTGGACTAGCCCTGCAAGTACTACAAATGCCTACTAATACCATGCGTGTCTAATTAGATGACTGTGGGTCCTATTCAGAAACATCCCCAGCCCGCATATGTGCAAATCGCTTTTTGTATGTAAACAATTGTTTCATGAGATTCATTAAACCCTTTCATTAAAATCTTTTCATCCTGCACGTACTAAGAGGAAACGTTCAGATCATACTCAAGAAAGGTGTATCGGAAAGTCCCAGTCCCACGCAATTTTAAAAATACACAAAAGAAAAAGCAGGGGAGCATGTTTTGAATTTTTACTTTCTCATAAAAGAAGAAATTAAGTCAATGCAGAGGAAGGCCACAAGGCACCAGAAGCAAGAATAGTAGCCATGCTACGATATGTGTGCTTATTTTTTTATAATTTGCTTTCCTTCCTAGAGTAAATACTGAATCACAGAAAAGGTATTAAATTCCAAGTACTACAAAAACTCTAAAGTGTCACCTGACTGTCTCAAATAATAGAATAACTTACAACTATTGTAGCAATTTCCAGACTTTTTTGTTTCATGGCATACAATCACTTCACCAGACATCCTCCATAAGCAAGCATCAGCCAAGCAATGCGATGCTTTCTGACACGCTGGCCAGAGAGAGTGTGCTGAAGGGAAAGGCAGCAAGACACTGCTCCTGCCTTGTCTACAGCCTGCATGGCTCAGGCAGCACGGTACCTAGGCAGATCATCTCCTTTCAAAGGCGTGGCAGCCTCAGCTGATCTTAGTGCTCTGACTACAGTCACCTCTGCTGAAAATCCACCCTCCCCTAATAGGATAGGTAGCCAAAGAGTGTACTTGAGAGCTGGATAATAGAAAAGCCTGAAGCAAGCTTCCTCTGCTGTCTTAAGACAGATGAGGCTGTTACACATCTTATAAGTCATACCTGAAGGATGCAAAGGTCCCCAAATAAACCTTGATTTCCACAGGTTCTCAAATGAGGACACTGTAGCTTCAAGGCTTTTTACTAATACTATGTCATGCGTACAGTTAACACCACAGTACTGAGGCTGCATCTGTTCTGAAGCAACAGCAGCAGAGTACTGTATCAGGCTTTGCGCACCCTCCATCAGACACCTTGTGGTCCCACCCTGGCTGCCAATTGTTTGGGCATAATACGTGGAATCTGCACACAGAATAAGAAGGCCAAGGGTGAGCTTTGCTCCTGAAGTGGTAAATAGAATCAGCAGCCTAAGAACTGCCTACTTATCAATTGTAGCCCAATTAAAAAAAAATTAAGAGTGAGATAAGAACAATTGTTCCATATGACAACAGTTTGCTAACATGAGACAATCTGCAAGGAGTTGAGAAGTTAAGAAAATCAAGGCAAAGAAAAACTACTGCCTTCAGTCAATTTTTTTTTTCTATTAACAACTGTGTTGATGTATTCCCCATTACAGACATTGCTATGGTGTATTTAGTAGACACGGATGCTGTGCATACTGTGGAGGAATCCAGTTTTCCGATTCAAATATCTGAAGTTGTAATACTGGCTAATACCAGACCTGTAGCACGTTTCCACTCTTAGCTTTCTCATTAAAAATACTAGGGCTCTGATTCAAAGTCCTTAATAGATGCTCATAAAATCCGTGGCCTTCTGTGAGATACAAGCACATGCTTTTCTGTCTAAGGATGGGATTATTCCCAAGCTAAAAGTAATAAGCATGCTGTAGAAATCTGCTAGATATAGGCCTAAGAAAAAACCCTCCTGTTAAACAGATTTCCAGCACTGATTTTGCATACTAGAAAGCAGACATTTTCTTCTTGCACACAATCAACTGAGCACAGTTAGCTTATCTTAAAAGCAGCCTAAACAATTTTTGGCTACTGTAGGAACTGGAAAAGCAGCTTTAACTCTGCAGTTTTGCAATGGAGCAAGTTCAGGGATATTTTTATACTTTCTGCTTTGTCAAGCATTTTATACACACTATTTCTTTTCTTTAATTTATTCTAAAAATGTCCACTCCAAATATTTTTTCCATATCTAGCCACAAGATGTTATTTCTTTTCTAAGAATAAACAATATTTCAGTTTACAGAAAAGTCAAACTCCTTGACGTGAACATATCTTTATATAGTAAAAGCATCCAAAGCCGCCTTATCTGGTATGTGGTTACAAAGGGGCAGCCCTATTAGGTGGGAACCTGTAAACATACCTGATTGGTCATACTTGCAGAAATTCCTAGTGGAAGCCACAAGATTGTTTTTCCTTTGCTTCTTTTCTCTTTTTTCTTGTTTGCATTAAATGAGAACTCATTTATACCTTTGACCCCTAATATACCGAATGTGGTTGCTTATGCAAAAGAATCCGTTGATAGCATATTAAATATGCATTTCTAGCTGGAGTCAGAGGATTCAGCCATCAGAATATTAAAAGTTGTAGCATCACATGAGGTGGGGCGAGGGAGCTTGCAAATTAGATGTCAAGTTGAATAAAAAGAATAATAATTCAAGAAGCCGGCAGTTACCATTTGATACTGCATTACTGATCGTGCCTTACGGTAAAGATTAAATTATGTTAATACTGAAAAACTGTTTGCGTCAATTGCAAAATAGAAGCAATTAAACAACCTAAAAGAAGTCTAATGCACCTCTGAATTCAGAAAGGTGCGACAGTCTTCCTCTCAGAGTAATAAAAATGTTATGCATTAAAAAGTTAGTAATTTATTTTAATGCTATTAAACATTTGGCACATGGGACAGACTAATAAATGGTTTCTAAAGCCAGATATCATGCATATCGTGGGCTATTTATGTGTTTATAGCTATTCTCTGCTGACAAACAAACTACTACGAGTAGTTTTAGAAATGAAGCACTTACCATACACAAGAAAATAAAGGAAAATTATACCAAATACTATGTAGACTCTTTTGTTAGTGTATTTTTGCCCAAAGGCTCTCAAACACAAAACCCTTTGCTACTAGTTTGCATTGTTCTGCCTCACTTCTGTCTTTATAAAGTACACTAAAGGTTGTATTTATGGTAATAGGAAGAAAAGACAGCAGATGTAGATGAAGGTGCCTGGCTCATTTGAAGAGCTGGCAAAAAAAAAAAATTTTCTTCAGACCCTCCCCCCACCTTACTTCACACACAAAGTACCTGTAATACCAAGAAACTCGCAACATCAATGACAAGATGACAAAACCTCAGAGCTGAACAGGGATGGCTTGCTAAAATTTAATATTCTCTGCCTTTGATAAATTCCAAATGCCAGATTTTGTTGATACATTCACTTTTATCCAGCCTCTTAATTTGCCCTTCCTATCTTACACATAGGAATTGCTCATTATACGTTTAAATGCCATGCCCTGTAGACATTTAACTGTATGTTGACTGCTATTTCAAATTTAAAAAATGTTAGCATTTCATGAGATGAGCAAGCATCCTGATGGCTGCAAGAACAGACACCCTTCCCTCCTTTAACCTTTGCAATAGGCTAAGTAACACCACTTATAAAATATACATGACTGAAAACTCAAGCCCTTGCGAGAACATGATGATGCATCATGCATCATGTGCAGCATACAGTATTTGTGGGAACAATGCACATAAACACAGCTCATTCTGTATATTTAGTATTTTTATATCGAATAAAAGTATTTCACTAGCTGCTCAAAGAAGAGAAATCAAAACAAAAAGGATTGTTCATTTTAAAAAAGGAAAAAAAATACTTATCTATAAAGTTAAGAATTGGACAATTTCTTGTGCGTCAGCTTTTAAAACTATGTGGGGGGAGCGGCTTGAGCTTTTATAGATCTTCTTTTGGTACTGCTTTCTATAACCGATCAATGTAACGAATATCAGATATGCTTGCGAGAGAAACCAAGGGGAACAAATACACAGACCACTGAAAAACTCTTGCTGAATAAAATCAAATTCAGAACACAATAGCCAACAAGAGTAAACAGACAAATATTTGACTAAACTTTTGCTAATAGAAACAGACACAGTGCTGTCTGTTAATGAGACAAAGCACGCACAAGTAAATTCTCTTTAACAAGAAATGTATATGCCAGTGCCAACACCTGCTATCTAATTTCTTGCAGAATTCCCAGGGAGGCCAAGCACTTAAGTACAGAAACAACAGAACTGGGATACAATCTTTAGATTGGGATTCCAAGTCACCTGAAGAACCCAGACATATAATAACTGTACTGCTGAGTTTAGTGTATCCAGATTTCTAAGTGTATGTTCATAATATGCAATTGCCATGGCATAGAAACCTCAAGCTGGCATCACTCCAAATTCCCCGATTTCTACATACTACATACTACTACTACCCAGGTTTCTTGCACTGCATGACTTTCTGAAGCCAGGGAAAATTACGCATCTCCCTGCATACAGTAGAAACACCAAAATGTGTGTGAATGTAAACAAACATGATGATTCCATGGATTCATAACAGCGAGATTTCATCTTAGGGTTTTGAATTTGGACTCCTTAAAAAGCATAAATGAAACTAGCTTGTGTTTAACAACTATATGCAATATTCAATGTAGTTAACTATACTGAGATTCAGCAAGGCCAAGTGTCAGGTCCTGCACTTGG
>NW_009213321.1:0-14555 GCF_000690835.1 Fulmarus glacialis | reverse complement strand
CCTTAATGATTCTATGATTCTATCTCCCCTTGCAAAAAGATGCAACTTCAGTTCTATTACTGTAATACCCAAGTTAGTGCTGGAACCTACGTCTCAAAGCTGAGACAAGGGATTTGGGAAGCAATGAAGATGAAATTGTGGCCCTATTTAGGATACATAGGATGTTCAATAGGAGGCCTAACAGTATTATGATAGGAAAGGAAAACGGATGACTGGTAACAGTGAAGAATGGAGTAACTTAGGGGATCATTTGCTCATAATGAGCTGTTCACTCTGCATCCTTCTTTTATTAATGATTTTTTATTAATGATTTGTCCTGTCCTAATGGTGCTAGTGCTACAAATGCTGCTAACCAACTGTGTTAGACGCTGTAGAACCTAAAACTACATTTTACTGGGTTTAATGGATGCTTGAGTCAGGTTAAAAAGTTGTGCTGAAACCAGTAATTAAATTCTTATCCTTTAAGTGTCTTCAGAAACCTACAACTACAAGAAAGATAATTCTATTCACAAAAAGGATATTATTAAACAATGTAATACATAACTAAGACTTACAACAATGAATGAAAAGAACAAGAAAAAATTTATTCTACCAAGAATTAAGTTTGTACCGTGCAGTATAAGACTTTCTATCTGCACCACTAAAACTAAGTCTGTACATATAATGAAGACTGAATAGGCTAAAAACCAGAAAGACACGCTGAAGTGATTACAGTTGTAACATTACCTAATGTTGAGCTGGTTTAATAGATTTAGAACACTAGAACCAAAAAAAAAAAATCTTGTTAAAAGTGTGCTGGAAGCAAAGACCTTACAGTGCTGATTAAATATTTACCTTTGGAGAGAAAATTTGTTTAGGCAAACTAAAAACATTTGCAAGAACAAGCTTTAGTGAAGAATGGACTAAAACAAAACATTACGCACTTCCAGCTTATGTTCTTTCTCTGCAAGGAATTCTTTTTGGCATCGGAGAAAGTCCGACAACATTCGAGTTAGCTGTTTTCTATCATCTATTTCAGCTGCCAACCTGCCATTGTAATCCGCCAGCAACATACATGCATCATCTACCATTTTGGAAAGTTGCTCTCCAGATTCCTTATCTAAAAAGCAAGCAGAGAAAAACAAGTAAAGCATGATTTCATTATATACTGTTAAGTTCTCAGAACAGCATTTCAGTTACCGGATCCCCAACCCTCACCTGTTATTCTGTCTAACAGGGACACATCTTGGACCTCTATAGGCAAAGAAGCTATTCTCTGATGAACTGCTGCATCCCCAGAGGCAGCGTTTTCTAGTTCTTGTAATGCTCTAATGAGATCTGTGGTCTGAAAAAAGCATGCAAGATTGAGAACTAGTTTAAATAAACAGATCCTAGTACAAAACACTATTTCACAATAAGCTTATGGAATCAATTTGATGGTAATTTTAAAAGCATTTACGGTATCAGCATTATAGCAACATTCTATCCCCTCTCAGACTGAAAACAAAACCAAACTAATTAATTCTCAGAACAACATTGCAGTGTTCTTAGTTTTAAAGGTCACCTTCCTAAAATAGATTTTTCATTTATATTCTTGGTATAGGACTACTTATAAATCTTTTCTTTTCGACAGTAGTGATTATTTTACAGTACCTTTCATTTTACTATACATTTTTGAAATTATTTTTCTTGTAGTTTTGCTTCACTATCGCATCAGACTAGATCAGTGCACTTCTTTTGGAAGTAGGGCTGATGTTCATAGAAGCCCAGATGTCTGTTACAGAGAAACATACTAAATTGTGATTATTTGAGGACAGTCATTCCTTGCCATAACAAAAAGCCTTTTGAGATCAGGCAGTACCATAACAAAAAACCCACGAGAATTATAAAAGCCGTAACAATGCGAGGTAGACAAGAACTTCACCCAACCATCATGATTGCAACATTGAGAAATATTTTATTGATAAACCAATAACAATCTTATTCTAATACATGTGTTACTGGTTACCACCCTGGAAACCAAATGAGAACCTAAAATGTTGTAGAAATTAATGCCGAAATCCTGATGTGGACAAAGCTGGATACATTATTCATACATTCTGGTTTAGTGTCAAACCGACTAAAGTTACAGCATGCTCAACTTCTTAGCTCCACCTGTAACATAAAGTGCTGTGAAGAAAAGTTTCCACTGTAGTGACCCTTGCTCAGAGACAGTACCTCATTAAAATGAAAAACAGAGACCATTCAAAAACAAGAGTAACTGAAAAATTCTGTATCAAGCCATATGCAAATACAGAATTTTATAAACATGCTTTTACCTGTGGAGGGTCAGTGGGAGAACTTCGAGGTGAACAGTTATTTTCATCAACTTTTATCTGTTCATATGTGCGCTTCCTCACCTTTCTGTCTCCATCTAAATGAAAAAAGAGGAGTCAGAGAAATAATATTTCAAACAAGAGACTGAATCTTCATACACACACAAAATACTTACACAAAGCTTGCCTAAGTTGTTCTAATACATCATTTTCATAAACAGACCTTTCTTCCCAGATAGAGAGCACTCGGCCAAGGTGTTTCTTACAACTCTCATCAGACTCACTGTTACAAGGAAAAAAAAAACAAAAATCAGCACTAGGTAAAAGTACAGCACTGCTGTACGATTATGGTTCCCAGAAGGACCTTGGCATACTTTATCAATAACAGAAGTCCAATAATCTCAGAAAATAACACAATCACGTTTTAAAGAAAAGAAAGCAAAGACCAGTTCAAGATGTCTTAGCAAGCACATTAAAAAAAAGTCAACATGCAATTCCCTCTGTTTGCTTGCTCAATCTATAAATCCATAGGTCTGTAACCCTATTACACGAACACTGCAAATAGGTTTGTGTTGCTTCAACAGCTGTGTACCATGTGAAAATCTGTATCAAGACTCTAGCATCCTCATGTGATGAGATGAATGGCTGCTGGGAAAAAAAACAAATCATGCAATACTAGTAATGAAACATATCAAACTGTTGTAGCATAGAAATGCAGACTGAAAGCAAGTCTTAATTTAAGGCATAGCTAACAGCTTTCTAAGGCAAAAGGGTCTGAGTGCAGATGAATTTACTACGTAACTTCATCCAACAGCGTTAAGACTATCCAAGAGCAAAAGAACATTGAGTAAATTAAATTAACAAGACTTCAAGTACAGAAATAGCACACAAGGACTAGCTGGGTCAGATGAGATAAACTGAGGACTTCTCTAAATCCCCCTCAAATACAGTATGATGAAGGACAGTGCACATAACAATTTACTGTACCTTGAAACATGCTTAAAAGCCTCCACTATTACTGGAGCAAAGTCTTTCGTAAATTCTGGTCCTTTCCTTTTGCTGTTCTGTATGACATCATTGGCCAAGTACAGGAATGTCAGCTTCCTATTTGGTTTTGCTAATAAAAAGAGTGATAAACAAGAATAATTAGAAATTTTAGTTCCTCCAACTAATACCTACTTATCCACATTTATACTAAACAAAAAAAAAAATCAAATGTGTTTTTCCTATTCTCATTACTGCTCATTACAACATTTCACTCTAATTTTGTATTTAAAAATGTGAAAAGACTTTGGTCACTCATTGGCTTTTCTCCCTCTTCTGCTGTAACTCTTTGCTCAGATTCTTCCTCCTTCATAATATGACCCAAGTTCCCTCTAGCCCCTTCTCCAAAAACAAACAGAAAAAAACATGATATTCCAAAGTGTTCTTCAGCCCCTAACTATTTTCAGGTGTTTTCCTGAGCCTGATATGATTTGTCTGTTTGGCAGCCTTCATGGATTTCTTCCACATACTTCAGCTTCCCTTTGAGCCTGCATAAATTTCTTACACCCATTAAGTCCTCTGACAAGGAGCTTCACAGATCCACAATCATTCATGTGAAGAACCTCCTCCTTTCGGTTTGAATTTCAGTCTTATATAACCACCCCTCATTCTTGTATTTGAGCAAACTGAATCCCTAATCAATCTCTGCATATCACTGTGATACTCCCCTCCCTCAGCTCCTAATCATTAAAACACTCATGTGCCTGAAGCTGTAATATCAAGAAAACATTTTCAAAAATCAATTTCAGGCTGCTGTGGTGTATTTCTTCTCCAAGCGTCTTAAGCATTTTATCCCATTCCCATTAACGTGCAATAGATTACAAGCTTCCACTTTACAAGTTGCTTTTGAAAATCTATTCCATGTTTTCTAAGTGTTCCTACTCAGCTATTTTCATTTACCGTCACACTTCATCTAATCTTCATTAGTCTACAGGTTTCTCAGAGTTGTAACTCTTACTGTAACACTTCTAACTTTGTGTTAACACCAGAAAAACTTTCAATATCCATTACCACCACGCAGTCTCAATATGTATACTCTGACTTTAAAAAGAAGTTTCTCTTGAAAGAGAAGATTTGAGTTTTTTCTGCCCTCTCGAGGAAAGCAGCACTGTGGTAAAGCCAAACTAGGTTTCTTAAAACTCGTGCTTAGTTCCCAATATGATTTGATTTTGTTAATTTCCATTCCAACATCTCAAACATGCAGAACCACCACTCTCACATACAAACATAAAATTCAACATTGATATGCTTCCGTTCTAAGAAAATGTTTTTGAGAATAAATTTTGCACTATAAAAAGACTCCTCTGAAGGATTCCTCCTTGGAGTATTGAATTTTTCCCATCCTCTTGGACAGACGTATCCAACAAGTTAAGAGAGTTCTGGATTAAGTGGGAAAAACCCCCTGCATTAAAAGTAAAATGCACCTATCTCTTAGAATCAAGGCAAACTAAAAAGTGGCAAAGAAGAATTAGTTCGGAAGTGCTGGACACAAGGTGGATCTAGTGGATCTATTAAAAGTCTGCTCCGAACAGTGAAGTCACTACATGCAAACACTCAGGAAATTCGACTATTTGATTCAAAATCTGGCTAAACTAAAATGTAGGTTTTATAAACTTATGCTCATTAATTTATTTATTAAAAACTGACTGGCAATATAGCAACACATCTCCTACCTATGTTTCAGGTAAATCACAGTTCTGACACATAGAAAGCTCTGAATTATTAAAAGAGAAAATCTTAGAAAACACATCTT
Source organism: Fulmarus glacialis (assembly GCF_000690835.1). NCBI lineage: Eukaryota > Metazoa > Chordata > Aves > Procellariiformes > Procellariidae > Fulmarus > Fulmarus glacialis. Next base: position 9,464 of record NW_009213321.1, on the reverse strand, counting down.
ATCTCATGGGTGCACTAAAATTAACTAGCATTTACCAAAGCTGACACTGCCCCCCCCCCCCCCCCCGCCCCCTTTCTTAAATGAGCCCAGAATTAGGACTCAAAAGCTAATGAAGCAGACTGTTCGCCATACTACATCCTCTGAACTGCATGCAGCCCATGGTCCTTGTCCATCCATTTCACAGAAAAAAAGTAGTCATGTTTTAATCCTCAGTGATGTAACTCATTTGTGACAGACCTCTACTTCCTTGTTACCAACAAGTAACCAAATCAACTGAACTGGTAAAGACAGGAGATGTACACAGGGCTGTGAAGTCAGGTGATGTTGATTCTCACAAAGCCTAGACTTTATCTATTCACTACAGTAAACAGATCAATATACTGTGTTTGGAAAAAACATGCTAAACCCCAGAAAGTCACTTTCAAGCTTATTTCCTCTAGTATTACCTTTTCAGCTTCCTACTACAATTCAACAGAAACAAAGCTGCATTTAATGAACAAAAAAATCTTCAAAACACTATTAAGCTATCTGTGGCTTTGGTTAGAAATTCAACTAATATTCTACCCTTATGTTCACAAAGTATATTGTGAAGTAAAATTTAATTCCTCTTGCTGTAAGAATGTCTGCACAAAATCTCAAAGCTAAAATTACGCCTACTCTCAAGCAGTGTTCCCTTTCATTTCACAAATCTTCAAGAGTTACATACTGGCCTACTACCGCTCTGCCTTACACATGAGACTAAAGAGCAACATAAACTTTAGCAACTGAGGTTGATAACTCCGAGCTGAAAAAACCCAAAGTGTTCTATCGCTACTATGACTGTAAATTAACTATTGCAGTCTGAAATACAAAATTAAATTCCAGACCAGATAGATCTGTTCTGAAAAAAAAAAAAATCTGTTTAAAGCATCTCTCTTCAGTAGCAGTGACACTAACTTTTCAGCCCTGGGCTTTGATATACCTCAGAACACCAAAATGGATCAAATAACAGTTAGACTATTTTAAAAAGTGTCCTCAACGCGTGGCAAGGCTATTAGCAAAAGCACTCTTACTGTCAGAAGAAAATGAAAGAAAAAAGGTACGATCTTAGGTTAAAAAAGGATCTGAAAGGCACATACTGCCAGACTGTATACTGTTAGAAGTAGCTAGCCCACAGGATCTCTGGCACACTAACAGTACAGTCTGCAAACACAAAACTGCTAAGAAAGCATCCATGTTGGACTGAGTTATCTTTTCAGAAGCTCTGTGCAGTGTTCACATAATTCTTCTGCTTGTTTCAGTTAGATTTATCATTTACCCACCAAAGCTGTCAAAGCAGCTCCCTGAAGTGCTGGATTCTGAAATATTTTAACAGGTGAATGGTGCTGGCTGGTTATAAGGGTCATATTAAGCAGATTACTCTTAAAAGCATCCACAACGAGACTAACTGGGATTGGCACCTTGCAACTGAAACTGTCTGCCCCAAAAATGTATCTGACATTTAAATGCCAATGAATATTCTGCAGGTATTCATGGTATTTCACCTTCAACTAGCGTAATCAGGCATTTACAGTGGAGAGACTTAGCATTCTCATTATCAAGTCTTAGTTTTCGGCAATCTATACTTCTTAAGAATGCATACTTGTTAGCCTGGCCTGGGTATTCCCGGTTCTCTACCAGTCCAATATAGATGCCCTGACATTGTATGCTTGAGTCCATAATACTTAGAGAACTCTAACACTTTAGTGCAAGAAACTCTAGTATTTTACTTTGGAAGGCAGTAAGCATATTATTCTCCACTGACATTAACTCTGGCAATCAAAGCCAGCATAATCACCCATATTAGTCTTCTCCAGGTTTACCTCCTGGCATTGGAAATTGATTGCTAGAAGATTGCTAGAAACATGCCCATTAGTTTCATGCTGTTCTACACCTCTTCCCTAGAGCCGAGAGATATTTGCCATCTTAGACATATACAGGAAGAAACTACAGAGAAACACAAAGGCATAACGGATTTCACTTACATCCTACTATAACTGTATAGACTACTGACCCATCTGAAAATGTTACATCAAGCTTTAACCTTCTACAGCTGGGCATGCCAACTGACCTTGAATGAAAATATCATTCAACAAAAGGTTTTTGAGAAAATTAGCATCAGTAGGTTAAAATCCCACAACAGTTATCAGTACTGAACAGTTTCTTTTTTACTAAAGTTCTCTAGTATGGCTTCAAATAAAGATTCAGCTCAATTGCTTTTGAATTACACTAGTCTATATACACGCGGCAGAGTATATGAGTGTCAGCACTTCTCCCAAAATCCCTGGGACATTTCCTGTGTCATACCATGCTTCATACCTTTGCATGAGAAGTTGCATGACATCTTTGCAAACATCTGACAAGCTTTCAAGCTTTTTATTATAAGACCCAACTCATCTTTTTTAAGTAAAGCAGCACTGAGTGCAAGATCACTGACCCTTCACACTAAGCGAACCTGTGTTTTTATGCAAGCTGATTAAGTGCAGCATCTTTGGTAATATGACTGAAAGTATATCTGTAAAAAGTCACTTGAGAGGCTACCACCAGAAAGGACAATTCAAAGATAATATAATCCATAAAAGGCATGTTGAACAATGAGCATTTAATCTTAAAATTCATTAACCTTCTGTCATGAAAAAGTTAAAGTGTTCAACACTGCACAGTCACCTGATTCTCCTGGTGAATTTTACCAGTTTGAGAACTGCTGTGTTTCCTTTTCAAAGAGGAGAATGAGATTGCCCCCAGAATGTGTTCAAGGTTTGAGGGTCCAAGTATCTTGACTTCGAGTTTGGAGGCTAGTAGACAAAGGGAACACAGCACACAGCCACTGCTGGGAAAGAGGCCATCAGCATCAAATTACCATGCGAGAAAGTTGGTCACAAACCAAGGAAACCATTCCAACATAATTACTCTGCAGAAGTTTCCCACTGCACTTAGCGTATCTTGAATTACTGGAACACATGAAACAAACCAATTCCTTTGCCTGGCCTGGCTGGTACAACGCCAAGATGAGTACGAATTGACAGCAACAACAATAGTTTTAGGATAGGAAGAAGACACTGAACTTAAGTATTCAGAACCAGGATGATGAAAGACAGGCAGGTACAGGTAAGATACCAGGACATGAGTGGTACAGCAATAAACGAATAGAGGTTTGTACAATGCATTCTTTCAAGACTAATATTAAGAGACTCAACTAGTCAGGCTGGATTACACAATCCAAATGTGACTATTTTAAGTGAAAGATTCTTATATTGCTAATCTGTTGCTCCTGACTGTAGTTCATTTTGTAAATCATATATGCAGCAAATACGTTTCTCTAACTTGACTCAACAATTCACGTTCACCTGAAGTTTTGTCTGGTGTTGGTTGATCTCCAACCCTTTTTGCATAGATGAAAAGATTCATTGTGGATAAGCAGGAAGGTACCCACAAGCACCTCTGTCTTAAGTATCTTACTGGCCTCCTCAAGAACACCTACTAACCAGTGAAATCAGTAAGCCAGTTTTGTTTCTTTTAAATAAAGAAAACAAAATCTATTTATTCTCTCAAGTGTATCACATTGGCCAATGACACTATACTACCATTAAGTAAAATAATCTTGCAACCACCAGTAGAGAAAGATTCCTTCTCTTGGCAGAAAAATTACACTACATAGTACAGAAAACAATTGCTTTAAATCAGGAACTTGTTTCCTGAAATCTACTTCACATCTGCACGGCCATATATTTGGCAACACCACCTTTCACTGTGGTTCTGCTCCAAATAACTTGACTGAGTATCAGAGTAATTCAGATGTAGTACAACCTTCAAATCTGGTTTCAATGTTGCTAGGCCTTCTCAATTTGCCTACTAAGATCCGCTGTCTTCCAATTTTCAGCAGCATTGAGCAACTGCCACAACAGCCACGAGCTTAAGAAAAATGTATTGCATCAATGCCAACAGCTATAATGAGTAAGGACCCAAACACTAGCATATGTGCCAGCAGCAGAAGTTGTAGACAAACAGCCATAAACAAGCAAAACCAGTTGCTTCTTATACCACTGAATGACTTCAACATCCCAAAACAAAAAAAAAGTTCAAGCATAATAAACTGGAACAGCAGGCAAACTGGCAGAGTCGAGTGCTAAAAATATGTCCCTCTGTAGCAGCCCAGATGTACTTACACTATTGTACCTGTCTTAAAGATAATATACAATGGCTCTGCTAGCTTGGATAAGCTTTGCAGTGAAGACAACGATCAGTGTGACACAGGTGGGGTGACAGATGACAGCCAGAACAAGGGGTCAAGTGATGGGGGGAGGGCGGGAAGGGGGTGTCCAGAATCAGTTTTTGAGACCGACCAATCTCTGAGATGCCATGTCAGGCTCTGAGGAAATAGGTATCTGAATCTGAAATTAGGTTTAAAAATACAGCATGGCAACTATTAAAATATCACTAGGATGTAAATACCTAGCAAGTGACAGAGCTGGACCTGGAAAAGCTAACAGAAAATCAGTCGACAGGAAAAGAAGATATTACAGACAACTAACCGGAGCTTGAAGTAAACAGTCCCACGTTACCAAACTCAAACATTTAGCAATTTTACTTTTTCCCTTTTAAACAGAACATATTTTAACCTAGTACAGCAAATATCACATGTAGCCTACTGAACAAGGACTTACTATTCACCCTTGAAGGCTGATGCTTTGAATTACGGAATTGAAATTTTTCATTTCAAAACAAAACACACAAACAACAAGCCCCTACAATTGCAGAGAATCCTGAAACCAGGGAGCGAGAGATGTATGCAAAAGAACATACCCGATTTGCAAATAACAAAAAGTAAGTCTCAACAGCCTTCATCTCAGAAGAGCCTCTTCAAGGGGGTTCTTAAGGGTTTTCTCAGCAGCCACTCAGTGGTTGCAGGCTTACACAACAAAATTGTACGTGTAATGCCACTACTTAGTTTAAAAAAACCCTGTAAGTCAATTCCTTTATGGATACACAAAATTGAACAGTTTTAATGGGCCCACCAGTTGCATTTAGGGAATGACTGATGTATTCGCACTACAGTTAATTAATTAGTACTACTTAGCTACTTAAATACTGAGTAAGCTTATGACTACTAAGTAATTAACTATTTAACTTTGAGTGTTACATTTCATGCATCTGAAATCTAGCTGAAGCACGACCATTTTCCAGTGCACGCTTTTCAAGCCTTTACAAAATTCTACCTAACCCCCATTCAAAAGGTCACTGTACAATAATTAGATTATGTGGCAACATTATCACAAAAGTTAATCCACACAAGTTACTTTGAAGCAACCATGAAGCTGCCATACCACAAGTACCAAAGAAAAAAAGCCACACTTCTGTAGAACAAAAATCTAAACTGCATGAGATTCTCATGTTAATAAGACATTTACATTAAATGAAGTACTGAAAGAGTAGCCTCCCCACCAAATCATTTATTCCATAAATCAACTATGAAATTCAAAAGAATGCAGACTCATGATCAGCATAAGCCAGTGTGAACACAGGCTGCGGCCTAAAGGGGTGATAACTATCCTCACAGCCTCCTTTGTGCCAGCACCAGCTTTCCATCAGGGAATTCATCTATTTCAAAAGTAATTATTTGTTTTGCTGGGTTTTCATCAGCAGCACAGCACAAGATACTGTCAGCAAAAAAAGCATCAGAAATATTTAAAGACATATTTAACCACCAGCAGAGTGGAAAAGGAGCTGTTCTGTTGTCATTGTAGGCCTCTGATTATCTGTCAAAACAGGAGAAATCTTTGTTATTTTATTACAGTTGTCATCTAAGTGAAAGCATTCTATTTATCTTTTCTCATCATTTTACTCATCAATGAACACAAGATCAATGAACTACAGAATCTATTATCCACCAATCACAGTAATAGTGAAAAAACTCACTAGATGTACTAGCATGTGGAGTACCTGGAGTGACACCTGAGTGGTTTTGCACAGATGCAGAATCAGGAATACTTAAGGCCCTAAGGCAGAGCATTAGCCCTGCCACAGCCCCACCCTAGTGGCACAGTTCATCCATACACTTTTCATTAGCACGTATTTGAGGTCAGTCATTAAACAGCATGTCTCTACACTAGTGTCTTGAAGCATATAATATGCAACTCCTTATTATAATTTCATCAACTATTGGTTGTATGAGAAGACATCTTTTCCTTAAATATTTGTGACAGTTACTAGGAGTGTCTGGACAATTCAGAGTTATCAGTACTTTCACAATACAGTCAATTCTAGAATACACTATACTAGCTTTCCTCCAATTTTTTATTATTTCGAAGAATGACCCTATGAATTCTACATGCCAGCATTTTAAGAACTACATATAAAAGTTATAGCAGTATTCGGGGAAAAAGCATATATGCATAATCCTTCAGTAATCAGAATTACATCAACTGTCTTGACACAACTTTAGCAACACTGGAGTTCAGCAAGACAAATCCAATGTTACATAACTGCTCCAAGTTATGACAAAGACATGCAAGTTTTGCCCATTCTCCAAGTTTACATCTAAGTCCAAGAATTCACCAAAAGAATCAACGAAAGTTCAACTGTAGAAAACCTGTAGATGAAGGCGTACAGAACCGATGATCTGTAGAGATGCCCTAATACGGGACCTGAACACTACCAATTAATCCAAATACACAGAAAGGGACTAAGATTTTATGTTGCCTAAGTTATATGCACATTTGAAAAGCTGCCTCTTCACCTTCACCAACATGATATAAAGAAAAAGACTATTTCAAAAATAAAAGACTCAGAAACAAACATTTAGGAACAAAAGAGCTGTAATCCTAGTGCTTGTTTTCATGAATAACTAAAGACACCTTCAGAAAGGTTCACGCAAGCTGATCCAACGCAAGGGATCTTTTGCCAAAACTGAAAGCATCCAGAAAAAATGTAGTATTACACTGCATTATGTTCAACTTGGTTATAAAATGTTCCATCAGCCTAAAAGGGAGTAGACTGGAAGGAAGGTCTGGAGACAGGAGTGACAATAAAAAAGGTATACAATGAAAGGAAACGAAATTAAGAAAGGCAAGGTTCAATTTTCAGTTCCAGGACACTACTAACAATAGCAGCAGACAACCCAGCAATTTTTGTGTCCGTGTTCCCCAAATAGAGATCATTTTCATCTCAGGTAGGAGGGAAATCATGTTTCTACGGCTTGGATAGTGGGCAAGTCAGGAGCCTTAAACTTACTCTATTTATGGCCTCATTGCCAGTGTTCTGCTTTGTGATGTTTTACGCAAGTCAGTTCACAGCACACTAGTTTTCCTTTCCATCTTAAACATGCTGTCTGCTTAGACCACTAAATCCACCCTTTGGGGATCAGGGACCATCTTATAATTCTGTGCTGCAATTAGCAAAAAGTTAGTACCAGGCAAATGTAAGCTAATATTTATGAAGCTCAGGTACTATTATCAGAGATGGAAAATTAAAATACATGCTGTGTATCTACACCAGCTTCAAATGAAGTGGTAGAGGAATGTACAAAAGAAGAAACACTTCATATAAGGCCTAAAAGCCCAGAAGAAAAGGTGCAGGACCTTGAAAGCAACTAACCTACTCCTACTGGAGGCAGACTATCACACACTTTCCAAAGATCCTTGAAGGCGGGCTTCCAAAAAGAGGTCACCAGAAAAATTTTACCCTGAAGCAGCAAAAGCTGGACAACAACTTCAATAACTGAAGATAAAACTAATTATAGCAGCTATGCTCATCCAAAGCTCCTGAGCTACATCCTCCAAACAGGCTTAAAAGTGGAAGCCAGGCATTGAAAGCTGAGAAAAAGCAAAGCATTCCCATGAGTTCTTAAGAAGATCATTATCCTTGCCTCTCAATGCCACCATCAAACGTGTACCCATGTTTCAAACACTTCATTTCTCCAATTAGTCAAACAGCATAACAGGAAAATTATGTTAATTGAAGTTAAGGACTGACAATTAATATTATAGATGATTATGAACTGGTATTCTGCATGTTAAGACGAACAACCAAAACTCTGCCTGTGTGCCATTTAGTTTAAGACACCTTTCTGATATCATTCAGAACACCAAACATTCAAGTTGTTTGTTTAGAAGGCCCAGAAACATGAAATGTTTCAGATGCAGACGGAAGATCCATTTATTTGTTCTCAGAACAAGAAAGAAAACTTGCAACAAACATATAGTGAAAATATGTTTACTTTGTATTTTAAAGAAAACCACAGTAGCCATATGAAAACCTATGGAGTTTATAGGAACATATTTCCATACCATACCGTAAAGTTTAGTATTACTTCATACTCAAGATTTTTATTTTAAGCGTGGTTCAATTCATTTGCTATGAAGTTATGCCCTCTAACCAAGAGGTAGTTGCGATCCATCCATGCACTCTTTGTATTCCGTTACACATCATTTCTGCAAGTCAGCTATTCCTCTTAGTTGCGCAAAACTAAGGGAGTGGTTTCTCTTTCATAAGTCTTGTAATGGCTTAGTGCTGTTTTTCCTCTCCACCTGAAAATCTAGCCTTCTACTTTTCCCATTAAATAGCCATTAAATATTAATGGGGCTCCAAAGGAAGCTATTGGAAGACAATAAGGTTTCCTAGAGCAAGGTAGAGTTCTAGCAAGTGATTTTCCTCTTTCTTAAATGAGGCAACTTAAGATCAAGTTATTTTCCAGTCAGGTCAAATAAAACTTCACATGCCATTTCTGCCTTTCAGTCCCTGAACCACTGCTTATAGCTGCAAGTTCTTTCCTGTTAAAAGGAAAGCTACATAAAAATCTAAGTCTGCACACTCAACATCAAATACTCAATACAGCTAAAGAAACACATCTTTATTATGCTAACATCGGTATTAGTCATCTGGCAAAAACAGGAAGTAAAAAACACTTTGGACACATTAAATTGCTCTTCCCCCAGAGTATTCCCATCCTCAGCTGCCCTACAAGAATAGTTGCTGGCATAAGTGGACAAAGCCACCGTGCCAGGAAACTCAAATAGTATTACAGCTAACCATCGTTATAAATGATGAAAGACAGTGCCTAAAAAGGGTCGTCTTGGAAGAGCCGGAACTACCAATATTAAACCAAAACGCCCTAAACCCCGTGCTTGCCGCCTTCCTTTCCTTTTCCACTGTCCTCTCTCCTTCCACAAAGGGGAGTAAAACATGAAAAGTAGCCTCCTCAGAAGCATCTCACTGAGGGAGGAAGGGGGAATGTGGGGGGAAGGAGAAGAGAGGAGCCAGGGGAGTGGAGGAAAAAAAGGGGGAAGAGAAGCACCTCCCAGTGCACGGTCATCAAGAAATCGAGACCCGGGGTTTAACACTTGCCCCAGTAGCCCCGCTCTCCCCAGGCGCCGGGGCGGGGCGGGCCGGCCCGGACCGCCCGCTCTCCCTCCCTCCTTCCCCAGCTCGACAGGCCGAGGAGCCCTGCC
>NW_009213320.1:0-7706 GCF_000690835.1 Fulmarus glacialis | reverse complement strand
GCCTGGCCTCTGCATGCGACGCCTGCAAAACCATACACGCGGCTGCCAGCAGGAAAGAAATATTTGTCTGCATTCGTTCTCTGTTAATAAAAATAAGTCTTTTTTAAGGTCACGGGAGAGGAGCTGTCATGTCACATCCTGCTCTTTATGCCTCCGCAGCAACTCTTAGCTTTCCAAACATGCAGAGCAGCAATGGTCTCTGCAATAAACTAACTCTGCTCGCCCTCCCGGTGCTGTAGCAGCAGCACCCGCTCCAGGCGCGGGAGCGTACAGAGGAGCAGCGCATGGCAATACGACGGGGTGATCCAGGGGATCCTCCGTGCTTTGCTCCCCCGAAGACTGCGGGAGACGCTGCCTGTGCGTCTCAGCAGAGCCTGCAGGGTCTAATCAAAAGCTGGCAGGTGGAAGGAATAATTAGAAATTTGTCTCAATATTTGTCTCCCAAGTCCAGAGTCACTCGCTTTCCCTCGGGTCTGCGGGTGTTTGACCGTGGATGTTTCATGGGATTATGGGCACAATTTTCTCCCTCCCAAGAACAAATTACTCAGCCAGATAAAACAAGCAAAAGATACTGGTTGTGCTGATTCATAAGGAAGCAATTTCCCTTCTATTTTAGCACCATACCAGCAGGACACTGCAGGACAATTTGCCAGAGGGGCGCAGAAAATGAGAATAGGTACAGATTATCCAGCATTTCCTGGGTGTTTGATAATTCCTTCACAGTCTTAAAATCTGAGAGTAGGTTTATGCTGCACAATATGGTGTAGAATAAAGAGATTCATCCTCGTCTTTAGTAAGCTTCAATATCGGGAGGAGCTCAAATAAAGCTGCCTGGAGCTCAGTGGAGTCTAATTTACATCACTGGAAAATGGTACCTGAAGGGAAGCAAATCCCCACGGTGCTCCCTGCTGCGTCGGCTGCGCCGGGGTTTGTGCACGAGCTGTCGGGTATTTAACAAGCATTCCCTGCAGCGACTTCTGCCCCTGCCTCCCACCCCTGCTGGCAAACGGGGCAGATTTCCCAGGGGAATCGTGCCTCTGAGTGGCTTTTTTGGCACCTGAGCCCTGAGCCTGGCTCTGCGGGCGGCGGAGCCCGGCGTGTGTGCGGCCAGGAGAAGCGCCGCGAGACTGAGTCCTCCCCGGCTGCAGAGAGCTGGGGCTGGTGGAGGCAGGGCGAGGGCTGGCCCTGCTTGACGTGTGCTTCTGGATCCCTCCGGTTCAGGATCCACACCTTGCGAGTGGCTCTGCTTTTCACAGGGATGCAGCCGAAGTTTCAGTCCCCGCATCTTGAAGCGCTGAAGAGTTTCAGGAGTTTAGACTTCACTTTGCAACTAAAAGCCTTATTTGCTCCCCATAGAAGTATAATTGCCTATTCTTGTCTGCTTTTCAAAGTCATGAAGTGGTTTCTCCCTCCTGTGAATCTTTCGATAATACCTCTTTCCTCTGTTCTTGGTGAGGCTGTTTCACAACTCTCGCTTCTCTGAGCATAGCTGCAGCACTGTGAGAATTCAATGGCAGTTGATTATCCTGCGGCAGCCGAAACTGCCCTTTTTGCCTCTGCTAGCCTCACTAATTATCCAAATAAATGATCTGCAATGCCCAGAAAGATGCTATTTTGTGATGCTTGGAAGTGCCGATTCAGAACTCAAGAAAATTCAGCCCAGGCTCCCCGTGCTGGGAGGCAGCGCCCTGGCTTCTGGGACCTGCTCTTTGTGTCTGGAGCCTCAGGCTTTAAAGAGCAGCCTCTCAGATAAGCCTGTTCGGTTCAGGAGAAAGAGACAAAAGATTCTCTAAACAGAGCGAGCGGTTTTGCTTTCTCTGAGAATTAAGTAGACTCTAAACTGCTTCTCCACTTAACAGCTCCAAAACATATTTTACCCCTTTGTCTGTACTCATCATTCTTTCTCTGAGCTGCTGCGTGGCCGTGGCCGGAGCGCGGTGATGCCCCGAGTTAGATCATCCGTTTCCTGTTTTCTCCTGCGTCAGGACCGTACTATTTTGAGCAGAGGATAGCAAAGCATCGTGGCTTGGTCAGATGACGGGAGATAACACAGGGCAGGGCAGCGGGAGAGGAATTGTTTAGACATCACCAAAAGAGCAAAATGAAAGACATCTGCTGCCTAATTGAGTAATCCAGCATTAAAGATGTTGATCTGTGTTAAAAAAGAAAAATCAATATAATTCTATGTTGGTATTTCTTTTCTTGTTTCTGTGATGATCTCACTTCAGTAGTGAAACAGCCTGCAAATAGAAGTACAAGTTTAACAGTTTGTTGCAATCCATTGCCTACAGCCCTAAAAGACAATTAAAATCTCAGAAAATATGCTGCTTTCTAGCACCCTTTAAAGGAAATGATATACGGCTTGCAATCTTGAAAGGCACCTTGATGAATACACAGATTATCTCATCTGCAGTTACCTTCGCTTTTGATTTTTGAGGTCATGGTCATCAATGTCTGTGTGCAGTTTTCAATGCTAAGAGAGCATTAAAAGCAAAGCATGTGCTCGGATATGGAAAAATAAAAACATGGGGACTGGGTTATTTTAAAGGACACAAAGCAAATGAGGCTGAGCTTGCAGGAAAGGACCGAAGGAGCAGCACACCCCATCACCAGTGAGGGTTCCTCCTCCCTTCCTGCATCCCATCTGGTCAGGAGGTCAGCATCACTAACAACGTCCATTTGGTCATCCTTGCAAACTTCTCATACATTTTTATAATTTTTTCAAGAAAACTTGTTTCTATCTTTCCTGGTTTGGGAAGAAATGGACGGTCCTTCTATACCACTCAAGGCAGAAGAGTGTAAGAATGGCAATAGTGTTTTTCTGACATCTTCATGAAACAAATGCTCAGGCTATCTGGGGACATCCCCAGGAAATCTCTTTTCTACCAAAGCTGCCTAAGCATCCAGGAAGACTTCTCTTGCAGCAACTCCAAAAGCACTCTCACAGCCTGTGAAGAGCTGCCCTGTGTCTTCTGGTCCCCTTTTATGTTCAATACTTGTCTGAGAGTTCAGATTAGTATTAATTGCTGAGCCCTGTAGAAAAGGGAGTGTTTTGATGCAGTCTGTAAAAGGGGATCTCACATATTCAAAGCATTTGAGAAACAGGCGAACGAACGCAGATAACAGCATCAAAGCCAACTTTATATTCTTCTGGAATAACGTACAGCACTTGGTAGAGGAAGCAAGATTTCATAAGACAGTCATGTTTCTGGAGGAGAATACAAAACCACTTGGTTTCTGAGTTTCTGAGCTCCAAGAGCTGTGCCATTCACACCCCCCGAGCGCGGTCGATAGTCGTGAGCAGCTCCGGCAGCACGACGGGCAGGAGAGAGCAGGGAGGGACCATGCCGGGTCGGGGAGCGTGAGCTGGCTCAGCCCAGCGCCTGCACCGTGCACGGCGGGGACTGCGAATGCTTGCCAAGGGCTGAGGTTGACCTTTTCTTGAAATGATTTTAAAGCTCTTTGAAGTACTATTACACTTAACAGCTTTCCTTTTAATGCATTGACTTCTAGAAAGGAGGCATGAGCTAACATGGAGAAAAAACATCGTTTAATCTAGATTTGAAGTTTTGAATATTCATTGCTTATCTCCAGACCACCCCAGCATCTCCAGGATGGCATCCAGTAGTGACAGCTACAGATCGATTCAAAGCTTTTATTAGAAAACTGGTTACTTTTGAATAAAAATGCCTATGTAAGAAATTTGAGTGTCATCCAGCAGAAAGACTCCGTCATGCCCTGGCAGCTCATCTCCAGAAAGCAACTGCATATTGATAAAGCGCTCATTAAATAAACATTATCCAGTCCTGGTGGAGAAGAAACACAAGTCCTCATGGAGAAATAGTACTGGACTGCGTAAATGAAGACTATCATAAACCAGACATATAAGCAGCAAGGATTCATGTTGCACAAGAAATCTTCACTCTGGCATTTATCGATTGCCGTGTCTTTGGCTTTGCAGCCTTAGCTCTACCAAGGCAGTTTCCTTTGGCTGTAATTGCAGATGAGTCTGAAATAATTCTGAGCTCGGGGAGGACGCTGTGCTCTGAAGCTGCGGTACTTTGCCGCTTTGCTGCAGGAAGCTGCCAGCTGCCGCTAACCCGGCTCCTGACAAACAGCCACTGCTGGAGCACAGCTGGTTCTGCGGAGCAGAAGGCACTAGAAGATCTGTGGCATGGTTTGAGTTTCAGGATGCTATTATTTTGCTGTTCCTATTTCCCCACGCATACACACAACACTTTCTTTCTTTCTTTTTGAAATCTTTCTTTCAATTGCGTTGTCGGCATTTATGATCCCAATCATATACTAAGGAGAGAAGAGAGAAAATTGCTTTCTGAGCAGCCTGGCAGAAGAATCGCACTGCTTATGGTCTTCCTCCTCCTCACTGTGGCAATGAAGGTACTCAGGTGGCTTTGTAAGTTGCTTCCTTTGCTTCACTGCAGTCCTGATTGGAGCAGAAACCACTGGCTGGCGTGATTAGGAGATGTGGAGATACAGCCGCCTCAAAAACTACCCCTAGCTTTAGCAAATCTTTTCTGACAATGAGCTGCTTGCACATGGGGAAGCTGTCAATTTATTATCACTTGAGTGGCACGCAAAGCAGAATATCGGCCCGTCTTTGTTCACAGCTCCCATACAAGTGTACCAGCCATTGCTGTACCTTCTCCTCTCCTGAGGCAGACAAATACCGTTTCCTGAACCAGAATGGGGGGGCTTAGACTGCAGAAATAAGCAGACGGCACCAGCCCTGCCGTGTATCTCTGCTCTCATCTGAGCTCTCCAATGCTGACGACAGATGACTCTCTTCATCACAGAAGGATTTTAGGGTTCAGGTCCACAAATCAGTCTAGGCTGGTCTAAGCCGGCCGTCCCTCCACCCCAGCAAGCCACATTGGTGACCAGAGTCACTGACCCGCACTGTCTTTTTTCACTTAGATTATACCCTGTTGGTTAGCACAAATGAACGGAATGGAAAGAGGAAAATTGCTCCCCAGGCCCAGCACTTGGCAATAGATTTTCTATATGAAAAGGAAATGCCTGTCTCTTCAGTTTTAAGTGTTCGTATTCTTAAGCTAACAAAGAGAGGTTCCTGGTATTCCTCCTCTGCAGCCATTCATTTGCCTCTGAGAAAGGTTTGGCTTCTGTGCTTGCCAAGCTAATCAGTGAAATAGAAAACACAGAACATTAATGTGCATTTAAATCCCAGGCACTGTATAGTTACAAAAAAAAAGAAAAAATGTTCAAAAGATATACCCACCTGATCCCCACGGCCGCTCGATGGTAAGTGCCTCAGTCTAGGGAGAGAAAAGCAGAGGCGACTTTTTCAATTTGAAGTTTCCTGACTGAGATACCAGCTAGGACAGGAAAAAAACTGGAAGAAAAATGGGTAGGACCTGAGTTTCAGGTTGGATAAGCCCCAAATACACAAATTAATCCATCAGCCAGTGTAATTAAGCATCGCTGACATGAGGAGCAGGTTGCCAGGGAGGCTGATGAACAGACACTTCGGGCAGGCTTTCCAGAGGTCCCGGCGCGGGCCTGGGCGCCGAGGAGGACAGCAGTAAGCCGACCGACGGCTTTGAAACCCTGCTCCGCATTTCCTCCTGGGAAAAGCCGTCACCAGCAGCATTTTGCTCGGCGTCTGTATTTTTGCCGGCCGGGAGACTCCTGCAATGCGCGGGTCTCCTTCTCTTTGACATCGAATGCTTTGCAGCCCCCCGTTACGCGTTTTGGGGTCTCAGGCAGGCGCTGGGTGCCATGCGGCATGCATCGGGGAGGGCAGGCAGGGAGGGAGCGGGCAGTTCCCTGTGAGCATCCTCTCGCCAAACCCTGCTCCTTTCACCCGTATCCCAGGCAGTTTCTTGGAGAAGCCGGGACGTGCGGTAAGCAGCAGCAGACCTGTTGGACGGTTATTGCCTCCTCTCCTTAGCAAAGCGTCACAAAAGCAAGGAAGGGTTTCATAATTTTTGCTGACTCCTGCGCTTGTTCCCCGATCCCAGTTCTAGAAGATTTAAGTTTAAAATCCAGAGCAGCAAGGGTGCAAAACCCGCCCACGGGCACTGCCGGAGGAAGGCGGCAGACGGCGGAGGAGCCTCGTGCCCACACCGCTCCGAGCGTGGAGCTCCGGCTGGCTCCTTGGGGAGAAGGGGAAGGACTGGCCAGTGCCTGACTTCATTCCCAGTTTCAGCTCTCTGGTTTCTTTCGGATGCCTGATCTTTTAAGAAACAACCTATAATAGGAAAAACTGCCTTTTTAAAATTTGTGTTTATGCTTTTTTCCCCCCTAGAAAACAGTATACTAATATTGTAGTGAAGAGGAAATAATCTGCCCCAACTTTACCCAGCAGTGAAATGCACATTGATGGCTCTTAACTTCGCACTGCGCGACTGTTTCCATTTGAGTAAGTTGTACAAAATATTGCGGATAAAAGAGCCAAAGTTTGCACAAGTAATATCTTTTGCCCAATAATTGAAGCCAGGAGCAGACTTCATGGAGGATGCTGGCTGGCTGTATTCTACAGCCGTATGCTAGCTGGGTGGTTTGTGTGTTTATTTCTTGCCTGGATTGTCTAGGATTTTGTACCAGTAAGGAAAGAAATGGAAAATTACTACCTTCACCACAGTTATTACAGAAATCTAAGTCTCCAAGTGGCTCCGGAAATCTTTCCGTATTGCTTGATCCCAGGTCCAGAGATCACTCCCCAGTGCTCTTATTTAGCTCCTTAGACCTGAGACTTTCAGGCGCCAATTTTCTCAAGCGCTACATTTGGTAAGACACTACAGCCCCTGAGCTGTTTGTTTGCTTAAAGGTGTAGAGGTGCAAGTGTGGTGCTGCATAACTACATGTCTAAACTGGTATTTTTCCAGCACCTGAAGGCCAGCCCTTCAGGAAAATCCCAGCACTGCTCAGCAAACCCGAGGCTTTTCTTTTCACGACATTGAAAAATGCTCCTCTTCATTTCAGATCAGTTAAGCTATTCCTCTGTTGCTGCAGTGTTTCCCCTGAAGCATTTCTCTGAGCCTACAGCCCTGCTGTGGTTGTCCGTGTGCCCTACGCACGCAGACTGACGCTATCCGGGGACGGCAAAGCAGGCAGGCGAGTGCTCTCTGCCAGGCTTGCCCGTTCCCGGGGCTGGTTGGGCTGCCCCGTGCCCACGGTCCCGCAGCAGCTCTGTTTCTTCAAAATCCTTTGTTGAGAAACCCAGCTGAAACCTTCCTGGGGACCCAAACTGGCTGTACGTAGGGGGTCCTCCTTATCCACGTTGCCCTCCTTCAAGCAAGGATATCTTTTCTCTAAAACAAAGGTGTCTGGACTTTTCCTCCAGTTAATCACATTTCTCCACGTGCGCATTAATCCTATTTTTCAGGCTGCTTGAAAGGGAAGTTGGGTGTAAAATAACCAGGATTGCCCCTGGAGCCCGTTTTAGAAAGGATGCCACATTTGCCGTTTTCCGTTCCCTTGGTGGTAAGGCAGGTTTAACTTATAAATTAAAAAGCATGATAATCAGTAATTTTGTAATTGAGCTCTTTAGACCTCCTGGGGAAGTGCCATTTGGAGTATGCTCTTCAGATTTCATTATTATAATTTCATAACCTCTTTTGACTGAATTAGCTGAAAACAAGTGACTGCCAAAACCCCGCTCCTTTCCTGATTGTTTTTGCTTCTGCTGCCATTTGTTGGCAAATCCAGAGCGATGTACTGCTCAA
>NW_009213319.1:0-22020 GCF_000690835.1 Fulmarus glacialis | reverse complement strand
GGGCCTGGATCCGCCTCTGCCGCCGCCCCGGGGAAGGGTTGGCCCAGGCTGGGTGGGCGCGGGGCCTTGTCACCCGGAGGTACCTGGACAGGGTCAGCCTGCGGTGACCGGAATGGGACGTGCCAGCACCGCTCCTGCTTGGGCCCGTGCCCCCGCCGCGGGCATCTGCTGCCGGGGGGGTCGTTCAGGGTGCCCTTCTCAGGGGAAAAGGGCTGGGAGTTACCGCCCGAAGCAGGGCTTACTGCAGGGGTGGAGGTGGGGTGAGTCTGTGGTAGTGCACAGCTGAACTCTGCAAAGAGACGCTAAAATTCTGCAGAAGGTGACATTTTCTCTGAACATGTTTTCATCGTTTCAGGAGTCTCCGAAGTCTACCAAAAGCACCACAAAGCCTGGCAGCAGCAGTAGCGGGAAGGATGGTGGGGCAGAGAATTCGGAAGAGGTAAGGCTCTCACCTTGGATACAGCAGTGTGCATGTGCAACTCATCTTTGAGGAGGAATAACATCTTTCATTCTAGCTACTTCAAGCTGCTCTGCCAGATAACGTATGTCACCGGGATCTTAAGGAATCAGAGAAGACTAAAGTTAAGATGAAGTTAGTTCCCCTTGAAAGTTGGCCCAAAGGGAACAATGAGTATGGAAGAGACAGGATGAGTCTCATACCCCGCAGCCCTGCGAAAAGAGATTTGGCACGAAGCTGACGGCGAGCACTGCTCGCAGAGGTGGGCAGAGCATGGTAAAGTTGGCTGCAGAGAGGGAAGAGTCACGGTTATCAAGAAGGAGGAAGCCTGACAGACGGGAGTGGCTTCCTTGCTCCTGTCAGAGCAAAGCACAATAAACTGTTGTCACCTTGTGTCAGAGTGGGGGAGATAGCAATAGAAAAGGAGTGTGTTCTTCTGAGGCATTTTCTGGGGGACTGAGATTAGAAAATAATAGATAGGACACCTGAAACAGCAGAGGTAAACTGCTAGAGATCAAATGGTTCTTCTTTGGTATAACAGCCTTGTTGCTGAACACATTACTCACAAGAAGGCACAGTCTGTATTCCCAGCTGTGCAGAGTCTCTTTCACTCTCAATTTTGATTGTTGCCAAGCTAGATGTGTTAGAATGGCCTCAGCAGAATGTGATAATATAGTAAGCTGTGCTTAGAATTATCAGAAAGTTGGGTGAACTGGAACTTTTCTGGTAGACTTGAGTTTGTCCAGCACTCAAACAGTGTGGTTGTGGATTTTGAGACTTGGCTCAGAGGAACGTTGCACATGTGTCCAAGGAAGCATGCATATGTGTGTGGTTTATTTTTTTCAATACTGCAAGTTGGCAAACAAGCTGTGCCACTTCTATGTTCGTAGAAGCTCGTGTGCTCAAGTCGTGTCTGGAACACGTTGCACTTGTAGTTTGGAGGATTGGGGATAGGAGACATGTAAGGCTAATGAAGACTAGGAAGAAATTTGTAGTTCAGTGGGATGGTCATAGTCAAAATAAGGTTATTTTAGAGTCGTCTTCAAAGCATAGATCTATGTTGCAGAGCCTCAGAAAATATCCCTACTACTAGCCGCTTGGTTTCAGGGTCCAAGCCGTGCTCATGCCTAACCTGCCGTGTGGCCAGCAAGGAATCAGAAGCTGAGTTTGTTTGCCTTGGAGCAGGTAGCAGTTTTGTAGATCCTCTTTTTATATCCCATCCTGGTCTTGGCCTCTACCCATTTTATTTTGTGTATACAGCTGAAAGCTTGCTGGGAGAGCTGTCTGCTGACTCTGAGGAAGTGAGAGAACTCCTGCCTTGGCATCATGGGGTCAGGCTTACCTTTTATTTATTTGGCACTCTTTGTCTGCTGAGTTCACAGCTCTGGGAAGAGGAAGGAAAGCCTGAGTCTTGCAATGCAAGGGTGATGGATAGCCATCAAAGCAGCACACTGATGTCCCCATCCAAATCAGCGATGGGCTATGGCGCTGCTCTCCTGGTTACAAGTGGTGCAGTAAGAAAGGAAGAATAGTGCAGACTATAAGCTTCCTTCTGTGACCTGAAACGGCACGTAATGTCTGGTTGTGCCTGGGTGCAGAAGAAACTTAGAAGTGATGCATCTAACCTTCCCTCCCACAAAACATACCCAGCCACTTCCTCATACTCCAAACAAAATCCAGCCCTTCTTTAAGATGGAAGGCTGGGTCTCCTTTGATCATAGGAACAGAGAGCAGAGCAGAAAGGAGACACCTCTGCAGTGTGCACTGCCACAGGTCTCTTCTCCCTTTCCCTGTTGAGTCTGCAGTGAAGTTTAATCTCTCTTGGTGCTTTCCTGTCTCCGGACTGCCCTGCTGCAGAATGGAAGAGAGTTCTTTGCTTGATAAGAAGAAATGTATACCAGCTTGAATGCAATTTTCCTGCTCTTCAGGAAGCACAGAAAGGTATTTTGACTTTCACAGTGGGGGACCGTGAGGAATTAGGTAACATGTGCTGGGAGTGAGAATCCTTCCTCATGTCAGAAGCAGGAGGTGGTTTGACTTGTGAAACGCCAGGAGGGGTATTGCCTGGTGGGGTTGATAGGCTGAGCCTAGCCTGGATGCCTCTGCTGCCATTGTGAGAGTTTTGTGCCCTGTAAATTCCTCCATGGAGTTACGGTTGGTTTGTTGCCTTTTTTAGGGTGAAAGTTGTGTGCACAAGAGAACTTGCTTTTTTCTTCATATCTCAACAGATGCTTAATGGGCTTGCAGCAGGAGAGCAGCATTTGGGCAGCCCTCTTCCAGTATGCGCTTTCCTCTCTCACACCGTGCTCCAAGGAGCAGGGGAGGATTCTGCCCTAATTTATCCTGGTACAGAAAGTTGTGACTTGTTTTGCAGGCAAGTTGTCTGGCGGGTGGAATGAGTAAAGCTTGTGGAAGAGCAGCTCTGGTTTGACAGATCTGAGCAAGTGCAGAGGATGAGGACCTCCTATGCGGATCTCTGTGGAGGGAGATGAAGAGGGTAGGAGTCAGTCCAGAAACCCTTAAGCATTAGTGCTTTGTTCTCTGCAGCGAAGAAGCTTTTAGTGGAGCTGATCTGGAAGGGCAGATATGTTCAAAAGCAGACGCATCCCCACAAGGGAAGGCAAATGTTTCAGTTCCCTTGTAAGTACAGGGGTAGTGCAGTGCTCTTTTAGATGCCCATCTTAGGGTGAAGCTATCTGAGGTGGAGAGTCAGCAGAGCTTGGCCAGCCCCTGGCTTGGAGGGGGCAGTTTGCTCAGGAAGAGACAGGAGCAGTGGATGAAAACACGAGAGCAGGGAGTGGGAAATGAAAGGTTTGTTTAGTTCATTCCATCTGCAACATGATGAAGATATGAATGGAGAGAATTTCTGCATGGCAATTTAAGGAGAAAAAAGAAACAATGTCAGAGACCAAGGCAGCGTTGAATGAGAGGATGAGAAAGAGTTACTCCTCCTGGCCAGAAAGACTGGGAGAGGCAGCTGGGTGGGGAAGAGAGTTAATGACCTGGAAGTGGGAGCAGGGATTAGCAGCAGCAGCAAAGAGGAGAGAGGAGTTGCTCTGCAGCCTCAAGGGCAGCTTGGAGGCTCGCTGATGAGATTTACAGCTCTGGGAGAGGGTGCTCCTTTTCACTGAGCTGCTGTATTACGTGTTTTGCAGATATCTCCATGGGGCTTGTTACTGCAGTACCTGGAGTTCATTATTCAGAGACAGGCGTTACAGTGTGCTGATGTTACTTCTGAGGCAGAGAGCTTGATTTTAATAGGGAAGCTGTGTAACAGCAGACAAAGAGAGCAGGTATTGACTTGAGGGATGGGAAGGGAAGAGTCATCTGAGGAGGAGGAGCTGAGAGCAGATCTGGGCTGAGAAGCTTAGCAAGCGGGGGATGCTCAAGGGACCAGTGAGGCAGAAGGGCTTTCCGAGTGGCGATGCACCCAGCGGCGGTAGGAGTGCCTGCAGAGGTGAGGTCATGCATGGGTAGGGGAGTGGAGGAGAACCTGGCACAGCTCAGGGTGGCTGGGGGAAGAGGGTTTTTGTTCCTGGGAGCCCCAGGTGAAGAGAGATGGCACAGAGCAAGCCCAGGACCTGGGGCTCATTGACTTGTGCAGGCAAGTTCCTAGCAAGGAGGAGAGGTGGTGGGAACCAGTGGGGAGGAAGTGCTAGAAGCCAGGGAGCCTGTGCTTGGGGGAGTTCGAATGCGGTTGCAATTGGGGCTGGGCTGTCCTGTTGGCATGAGTAGCCACTCCACTGCAGCGGGAAAGGTGGGGCTGCCGCACCACGCTTGGGCGAACAGCTTTGTGCTGTTCTCCGATCACTTCAGCACGTGCAGCGTAACAGCCGCTGGCAAACAGTGTCTCCCAAGCAGCCAGCTTTGCTGTGGTGGTGTGAGCCCTGCCTGTCAGGAAGGGGCTGAGCCTGGTCAGGTAGATGTGTGCCTGCAGCCGTGTAGTGGTCAGCTGGTGTTGATGTTGGGGAAACAGTCTGTGAGGTTGATACCTGTGCATTAAGAGAAAAGCTTTTAGTTTTAGCAGTCTGCTGTGTTTTCAGGGATGGAAACTTCAGAGAAGGAAGTGTTAGGAAACTTAAAACAAGCCTCTCCTGATTCATGTAGGTAGGCCAAGGAAGGAGGTGTTGAAGGCAGAAGGACAGCAGGCCTACCACAGGAGGCACCTCCTGAAAGCAAGTATTCAGTCTGATGCCAGAAAGTCCATATAGAAGCAATCCATCCTAAAACCCTGTGAGCACTGACCTCCCCCATCATCGGATTTTCTCTAGCAAACTCGGTTGTGTGATTTTTGCATGGTATGTCTGTTTCTTAAATAACTAGCAGCTAAACCTGAAGCTGTGTTTTGTCTCTCTTCATGCCAGCTGTTGAAGGCTGTAGAAGCTGGTGGCAAGGACTTTTCCAGAACCCTGAGGAAGGCAGTGTGGCTGCAGCCTATTAGCGTGCGGTACACACACCATGCTCAGAACATCTGGGTGTGGGTGGGGAGTGCATAGACATGTCCCGTCAGCTAGGAGAACCCACGAGTCCTGCCTCCCTCAGTGTTACCTGTAAGGCCGCCGATGCATCTTTTGTTTCTCTCTGTGCCATCTTTTCTCTGTGGTGGCTCAGCATTCAGATTTTGCCCTTCTTCCCTGTGGAAGGAGAGTGATGCAGAGTAGAGGACTAGCCTTCCCGAAAGCGTCTGGACACCATCTGGATGGCTCATGCTGCCCTGATACCCCAATATTCAGGGTGAGGAATGAACTTCTCACTCTTGGAAGGTTGACAGCAAGGATTCAGCCTGACTTATCTGAGGCGAGACCACTGTTCAGGATAAGTTGCCTCCAATTTGTAGTCTGGGCCTGCTTTGTCTGGCAGATGCAGATGTTTTCATCACAGGCTCATCTTGCTCCCTCCTCTTAGCATGGGACAATGCTGCTCCATGAAAGGAATCAGATCAAATCTAAACTGAAGAGAGTTCAAATCTTCTTGTCTCCCCCCACCTTGGCTTGGAGCTGAGCGTGAAACAGAACCACTTAAGATTTCTTTCAAGCAGATCCAGACCAGAACTAAAATATTTCTGATTTCTGGTTCAGAGTAATGGCTTGACAAAACAATTGGTGTTTCGTGTTGGGCACTGTTTTTCATAGGGAGTCTTTGCACTTGCTCTTCAGATCCTGATCTGTAGAGCAGTGTCTCCTTGTAGGCAGCTTTCCCTATTCCTACCTCGCTGCCTCCCCATGTGCTGCGGGTGCAGTAACTCTTGCTCTTGCATTGTGGTGCTGTGCTGCACCTCTGTGGAAACCATCAGGACTCAGTTCAGGGTAAGGACTCTGCAGGGTAAGCTGCAGCTCAGTTGCTCCTCACAGGAAGAGACTGGCTATATCTCATTTGGAGGAGAGCCCTGATGAGCTTCTGCACTGCTGGTGCTTTACCTCAAAATCCTGCTGGTCGGTGTTCTGGGGAGGTGTGCGTTTGTACCACTATGCTGTATGTGGCAGCTGGGAGTTTATGGCGGAAGGAGAGGGAGACGTCCAAGGATTTCACCCACCTCTGCTCCCCATCCATTGCATTATCCCTGTTGTGTCCTGAACAGGTTCACCCTGCAGTTCCTTGGCTTCACGTGCCAGCAGGAAGGAGGTGGCAGAGCTGAGGAAGGGAGCGTTGCTGGGCTCATGCAGCAGAGCCAGAGTAGGCTGAGAGTTGTCTCCAGCTAAGCCCTCTGCTGGCAGGATGTTGCTCTCTTCCATATTAAGTTTTCCTTGAGTTGGGTCAGTGTGGTGTTAAAGGGTCAGTTATTGAGCCATTATGGTCCAAGTGGGACTTGAACCAGCAGAGCTTCAGCAAGGTTGGAACAGAGCTGGGCTGAGTAAACACTGGCTTGAGTTTCTGGTCACCTGCTAAAAAAAAGAAGGTGCCTCTGTAAGTGCTGTTTAACAAGCATGAAGTGGAGAGGATGTCTGCTGGAGGAAAGTGCAGGCAAAGGATTTGTGTGGCTAAAAGGGGTGGCGTGGAAAAAGCAAGTCAACAGGAGAAGTCCAGACAGCAGTGAGGCTGAGACAAGGCAGAGATGGAGGGAGCAGCCAGGACGGGTTGGGAAAGCCTGGGACCTAAGGTTTGGGTATGGCCTGTGTGGTTTGTAGACTAGCAGCTCCTGGTCTATGGATGCAGCAATGATTTTAGTGGTCTTCACTATTGCCTTTCCAGGGCCGTCATGTCTGCTCTGTACTACGTGCTGCTTTGCTTTTTCCCAGGTGGTTCCCTGCACAAGGATAAGGAAGCAACTTGCTAGTTTTCAAAACTTACTTGCTGTGTGTTGTGCAGAGTGCTGTAATTGGAGGCAGCAGCACACTGAGATTTCTGTTTGGACCACGGAAAGTCCTTATTTCTGCTTTTTTGTGTCAAGAAACTCCTGTAACTTGTTGCAAGATGTGGCTTTGCTTTCCATATCCCTAGCACCCGGTGTGCCGAGAGGCTCTGATGTCTTTGTGGTGCCTCGCAGATAGGAGTAAAACTGATGTTCGCTTTACAGGTATGCTGCAAATGCAACCAATGGAGCCCTGCAGGAATGGGAGAGATGCACTGAATTGCAAGTGCAACAGTGAAAAACATGCCCAGTTTCTTTAGTCCAAGAAGATGCTGACGGTATCTGATTGCTTGTGAGGCTTGTAGATAAAAGCTTATGAGTTGTTTTACTCTCTTCTCCCTCATCAGGCCCAGCAGCCTCAGCAGCAGCCACAGCAGCAGCAGCAGCAGCAGCAAACTTCAAATAAGCGGCCCAGTAACAGCGCTCCCCCACCAACCCAGCTGAATAAGATTAAGTACTCGGGGGGACCCCAGATTGTGAAGAAGGAGCGCCGGCACAGTTCTTCTCGCTTCAATCTGAGCAAAAACCGGGAACTGCAAAAGCTCCCAGCCCTTAAAGGTAAAGAAGCTGTGGCGTGGGGGTGACCTGCATGACAAGCTGTGCCTTCTCCAAGCAGAGTATGGTGGTGTAAGGGCTCTTCCCAAAGCGTCCCTGGCAGTGTCCTGCTAACCTCCTGCCGGCAGTGCAGCAGGGATGGCTCTGGGAAAGGTGCTTGGCTTGGCAGCAGGTTGAGAATTGATGGATAGCCTAAAAGAAAAGGAGGATACTCAATGCAAACTTCAGTACTTACCTTCCCATTTGAACTGATTTAAACCCTTGTGCTTATATGTACTTAGGATTGCCTCAGATTCTTCAGCAGGTTGTGCAGGAAGGTGGTGAAGTGCAGAAACCTTGGTGCAGACTGCTCTTGGGTCCTACAGCCACCCGTTCCAGGCCTCCTCCTCCTCCTCCTTGTGTTTCCATTGCAAATTATGGTAGTGCTATTGAACTTGTCCACATTAGGGCAATTACCCAGCATTAGCGGTTAGTCTACATAATGGTGCAGTTAAACATGACTTAAGTGTGGACAAGGAGAAAGCATTTTCAGCAGTCACTCAGCCAGACCCGTTGCTGACATTACTCACAGAAACAGGCAGTCCTTTTAGGAAGGGCGACTGCCTTGCAGCTCAGCAGCCATTCTGCAAGCAAAGAGGTAAGTTTGCCTGATTGGCCTTAGCAGTGCATGGTTTCCAGTGGCAACATATCAAAAAGAGAATGCTGTTAATATAGGGCTTCTGCCACCTTGGCCCCTCTCTTCTGGGCTGCTCTCTGGGAGGAGGGTTAGCCTACAGTGTGTTCTGCCCAGCTCCCTTTGTGACTGTGGGGTGCAGGGCATGGGTGTCACTGGTCTGTGATGGGAGCTAGTTAAGTGAGTTCCTTTTCCAGTGTACCTTGTACTGGGAAGGGATCAATGCTTACCAGATCAAAAACCGCTACCGTGTTTGAAATCACCTTATGCGATAGTTTCTCCACAGGCTTTGCAATCCCTCTGCCTCCACTGTCCCATCTCCATAGCAGGGGTAACATTGCCTCTCCCTCTTTCCCCACCAGCTCAAGGGGGACTGTGACAGGGGAGGGGGAATGCAGGACAGGGAGGAAACCACACTGATACCTGGGCAAACCAGGAAGATGTCCTGCCTATCTCCAAGGACAGACATCCCTGCTTTCTTTGACAGATGCTCCTCCACACGAACGAGAAGAGCTTTTCATCCAGAAGCTGCGGCAGTGCTGTGTGCTTTTTGACTTCATCTCTGACCCCCTCAGTGACCTGAAGTTCAAGGAGGTGAAGCGAGCAGGTCTCAACGAGATGGTGGAATACATCACACACAACCGTGATGTTGTCACTGAGGCCATCTATCCTGAAGCTGTTATCATGGTAGGGCATGGGCCCAGTACGTGCTTGTGTGCCAGAGAAATAGGGACTGTTCAGAAGCATGGTGGGGAGGAGAGGATAGGGATTTGTCAGAGAGGAGTGTGACCCCAGTCCTACCCATTCCTTATTACCTGCCCACCCCCAGAAAGAGAAGAAGGGGGCAGGGGTGACAGTCCTGGTGTAGGGAGAGGTGGAAGCTCTTGTCTCTGGCACAGACGGTACTTGTGGAGCTCATATGCAGACTGTAACCCTACAGCCTCTAGGGAGGAATCTGTTTGTGGGCACAGCTATGGCAAATCACAATGTGTTGCTCTGCAGTGAAGGATTTGCTATGGGGAGGACCATCATACGGTGCAGGGATGTCATTCATACATCTTTTCACTCACCTCAGTTTTCAGTGAACCTCTTCCGGACGCTCCCGCCATCATCCAATCCCACAGGTGCAGAGTTTGACCCTGAGGAAGATGAGCCTACATTAGAGGCTGCCTGGCCGCACCTGCAGGTGAGGAGTGGGGGGCTACAGATCTCCAGGAAGTTGAGAGTCTATGTAGTGCTGGAGCCTGCCAGCCCTGGTGCTGGCTGCTTCCCCAGCCTGGGAGGGTTGCTGGTGTGGGGACGGGGAAACACCAGGCCTGCCACCCATAGGTCAGAGGTGGCTTGCAGGCAGTGCAGGCAGCAGGGGTGTCCTGGAAACAGTCCTGGAATGTCTGCCACGTTCACCTGCAGATGGCTGTAGTCCCACATGGCCCTGAGGTAGGCTGGGAGTGAACACTTTTCTGGGAGTGAGGGAGGGGAGTTGTGCCATATTGCCTATGTAAGAAGCAGTTCCCAGCAGTGTTAATGTCCCTCCTGAAGGCTCAAGAGCCCTCACCCTCTGGGCTTCAGCAGCATTGGAGACAGCACCCCTGTCTGCTTCAGCGCTCCTCTCCTCTCCCAGCTCCCTGGGAGGCACATGGAGGAAGAGGACTGCTTGATACCAAAGCAAAGCCTGTGCTGGCACCTTCTAACATGTCTCCAGTATGCTGGATATAATTGAGTTGCATTAACTGGGAGCAAACGTTTGACCAGAAAAAATAGGGAACTGGAGGGGAGGAAGAGGGGAAGGGAGCCAAGGATCTTTTCATTAGGCTGTGTGTCCTGGAAAATAGACTTTAAGACAAACTAGGTGAAAAGGGTTATGAAAGCAACAGTGATCATGGTTTAGCAGAGCTCAGCAGTGGAAGTCAGGAGGTAAGCTTATGGGGGTCTCCCCAGGCACTTGCATGGGGACGTGTTGTCGAGCAGACAAAGGCAGAACAAGATCCAGGCACTGCAGAACGAAGCAGAAAATAGAGAGGAAATAAGGTGCAGATCTGCAGCAGTAGTTAATCACTTCTCACTGCTGCAGTTGACATAGAGATGTGAGTGTCGACAGAAATGGCATGTCCCCAGCACCAGAGTGCTATGAATGCTAGGAAGCATTTGTTTCTCAGGGTTAAGTCAGCAGTAGCCGGCATGGATTTGTGGCAGGTGTGTGCTGAGTTTTTTTGTCATCACCTCAGTTTTTTCCTGTGCTGCTGTCCTTGGCAGCTGGCCCTACCTGTGCATGGGTGGCCCCATAGCTCCTTCAACTCCAGAGTCAGACCTTTGAGATGCAGCGCTCTTGTTTGGCTTAGTGGTCCCTCAGAAGCACTAGGCAGGGTCAGCCCTGGAACGGACTCATCCCTCTAGGAGCACAGCAGGACCAGAAGTTGCTGTTTCTGCACTGACAGTCTTCTTAAAGCAAGCTGCCCTTTGTTGTCCAAGTGGGACATAGCATGCAGCTTGCATGGCTTAGCAGGGCCAAGCCAATCTGGAGTCAGTCCTCAGGAGGCAGAGGACACAACATGTTTTCCTGGGGTCTGTTTCATTTCTCAGCTTTTCTGTTCTTCCTTGGTGTGTCTCAAGGGCTTCCCATGAAGCCTGAGCCTTTGCCATCTCCTCTGGAGGTTTCTTTTCTTTGTAGAGATGTGGCCTGAAGGTGGGTGAAGAGTTTAGCAGGCTTGGTGTCTTCATCTGAGTAGGTGGCTGTTGTCTTTGGTGGGACCTGAGGTGATGATCTCATGCAGACTTGGGCAGTTATGTGCCTCTGCCCCCCGGCCTGTCAGAGCAAGGGCAGCTGAGTTGATCCCACTGGGTGGTGAAACACAGGTTCCTGTGTTTTCTGTGCTCCTGTTCAGGCTTCCCAGCCTTTCCCTGAATCCTTAAGGAGAAGGAAAACATTTAAAATCTGAAGTAAACACTGATGAGAGGACAGGGGGATTTCTAAGTGATCTCTCCTTCTCCCCCCATAGCTGGTGTATGAATTCTTCCTCCGGTTCCTGGAATCGCCTGACTTTCAACCAAACGTAGCCAAGAAATACATTGACCAGAAGTTTGTACTATCTGTAAGTAATTGTTGCCCCCGCTGCTGTGCACCACCTTTATGACAGACATGCAGCAGATTTTGGTCAAGGTGTTATGCAAACAGTCCAGCTTTGTCAGCAGGTGCTTGATGATGTGGATTTTCTTTTTTCCTTTGCCTAGTCTTGAATGAGCAGTCAGAATTCTCTGTGCAGGGCAAGAGTGTGTGTGAACTGTAGTCCCTGGAACGCATCACTCATTTTACAGGTGGAGAAGGGTACTGATGGCCTCGCAGGGGAAATCCGGGGACACACAGCTTTGTAGAGTGTGCAGGCCATCACTGTGCTTCTGAAGACAGAAGAAGTGCTGATGGTTCCAGCTTGTGACGAGGAGGCTGCATGTTTCTGGGAAGTGACCACTGTGCTCAGGGTGCTGAAGGCATCACTCAACCGAAAGAGCCTCTTTTGCCAAGCAGGAGTAGTGACCAGTGTTGCTGGTAGCTTTGTCCAGACAGGCAGTATGCAGACATTGACTGAATTTCTCTCCTCACAGCTGCTGGATCTCTTTGACAGTGAAGACCCCAGAGAACGAGACTTCCTAAAGACTATTCTGCACAGGATCTATGGAAAGTTCCTGGGTCTGCGAGCGTATGTGAGGCGGCAGATCAACAATATATTTTACAGGTGAAATGTTTGTTAGTGCCACTGGCCTAGTGAGTGAGTGGAACAATCCAGTGAGATAAATTTGAGGCACTAGGCTGTGATTCTCTCTGATCCAGACTGTGATTAGCTAAGTGACTCAGTTATGTCACACTACTTTGGTAGGGATAGCATTCACCTGTGCTTAAGAGCAGTGGGGACGTGATAGTGCTGTCTTCAGTGCACACAGAAAATGTTGGGACCTGTGAGCTTTAGCTGATCTGGGGGCCATGAATTTATTTGCTTTTACCTCTTACGCCTTGCCCTGTCATCTTGGAGTTGTTAGTTGCTAGGAAACCCCTCGTCTCCAGTTTTTCCTTCCTTTTCCTTATCAAACTGTATCCAGCGTTTGGCAATGACCTCTCATTCTTTTCTTCTCTTTAGGTTCATCTATGAAACAGAGCACCACAATGGGATTGCAGAGCTGCTAGAGATCCTGGGAAGGTAAGGGCACTTTTGGAAGTCCCAGAGGGCCCATAGTGAGTGAGATGTCCCAGCCCAGCGTGCTGTGTTAGCTGGCAGTGCCTTCCTTCCGGCAGTTTTTGTAGGAGCCACCTCTTCCAGAGGGTCTCAATCTGACAAAGCATACAGTGAAAGTATTCTCCAGCCTGCTGATAAAAGCAGTGGTAGCCTTCTGGTCGCCAGATTTGTCTCCTGTTCTTTTGAGTTTGAGTCCAGCCAGACTTGCTCTCTTGCCTCAGCAGGCACTAAAAGAGAAGAGTTCCTCACAGCCCTGAGAAGCCTTAGCAGTGGGCAGCCTTCTCCATGGCTTCAACTGTCCTTCTGTTTGCAGCCCTCTCTTATGCCGTCATCCTCCTGTTCTGTAAAGTACAAGCATCGAGGACTGGGCTGCCTCTGTGCTGGCCTTCCCCAGAGGTTCTGCTTAAGTGTGTATGGGCTCAGCCTGACACAGGACAGAGCAGAGCCCAGGCCCCATCAGAGGTGTTTCCCTGCCGTGCCTGCTGAGGAAACACTCTTGCTGAGCATGGTATGCAGGTCAGGCCCCAGTGACTGCACTTCTTCTGGTGGGTGCTTTCTCAAGTGACTAATGAGAGCTAGAGCAAGCCACTGATTCTTTTGAGGTGAGAGATACTGTATTTCTGCTGGGTGAAGATGTTAACGAGATTCTTGTTTCTTTTCAGCATAATCAATGGGTTTGCTTTGCCCCTGAAGGAAGAGCACAAGATGTTCCTCATCAGAGTCTTATTACCACTGCACAAGGTGAAGTCTCTCAGTGTCTACCACCCACAGGTGAGAAGTGCTTCAAGTTCCCAGGGCAGAATGTGATTCTTGCAAAAGCCATTGTTCAGGCTTGCTTATAGTTATTCACTGGGCTGCATTACTGTGTTGTACAAAGTTCTTGCTGTGAGATGTTTTGGGCTCTGCACTAGTCACCTACTGCAGTGGTTTGTCCCAACCTTGTGGTGCCTGGGCCTGTATGTATGCGTTTGTGCTTTTTGCCACTGGCTGATTAGGAGCGTATCCTGCCATTTCCTGCTTACTTAATGCTGTGGCTTGCTTTTCTGTGCTGGAAGTTTGTGAAACATTGGGGCCCTGCTGAAACCAGAGAGGTAAAATTCTGAGCTGCAGCCGTCAGCCTGTGTGTGTGGTGTGTCAGCTGTTAGTCACTGCTGAGATATGCGAAGAAATCAGTGTGCTGGGCTGCTAGGCTGGTATAGAGATTAATTTTTTCCAATTTAGAATACATAATAGAAGAGTAGAGAAGATAGGACTCAGGCTAGGAAGTGAAAAAGTATGGGTACTGAGCAGTGATGTCTGTTCTCCCAGCCCTCTTTTTATGGGGCAGGGCTTTGTGATAGTCAGGCTTGTTCCTTCCCGTGTGTGCTTGAATTTGAATGTATTAGCTGTGGACTGCTCTAGGTGGCTCAAGTTTTATCCTTTATGCTGCACAAATGTCCTGAGCTCAGGCCCTGCCTGCTTGGCCCTGCCTTCACTTGCCGTCAGAAGAACTGGATTCGTTTGAAGCTGCAACTGTCTGCTCATCAAACACACTGTGGAGGGCATAATGTGACTTCCAGCCTAGGGTGGTGGTGGCATTTTAATCTCAGGTACACTTGAAGAAGCTCTAATCTTGCCATGTTTTTTTCCTACAGTTGGCATACTGTGTTGTACAGTTCTTGGAGAAAGACAGCAGCTTGACAGAGCCAGTGAGTAACCTTGCTTAACCTCTGTGTGTCAGTCAAGTCCCAAAAAGCTTCATGGCTTCCTTAGAGTACAGCAAGGGTGAAAAAAAGCTAAAGAATCTGGGAGTCAACTGGATTGTTTACTGGGTTTGCCTGGTACCCTGTGGGCAGAAGGGACTATGCTGCTCATGTGCAAGCCTTTAGCATTCTCTCCTGAAAGGTTCAGGAAGATGGGCTATAGTCTTCCTTTGTGCTTCGGATCATGTAGCAGAATGAACACTATACCAAGCCATCCTTTCAGGGCAGAGCTTTCAGCTAGTGACAGATGCTGCTGTCAAAACACATGGCCATCTGATATCTGATGGAACCAGCATGAGCTCCTGGGGGCCCTGAAATAGTAAGAGTTCACTCCAGACTGCCAGAGTTGGCTGAAAAACTGTGGGGATGAGGTTAGGAACCTGGGACACAAAGATATTCTTAGGCAAGCCACTGTTCCTTGATGAAAGTATTCTCCTTCCTGCTCTAGCATCGGTTTGCTACCTCCGTAGTGTTAAGTCACATTGTAGACACATTTGCCTTCAGGATGTAGTGCTGGGAAACAGCAGGTTCTAAAATGTGTGAGCAGTGTAGATGGGGACCTCACATATTCCGCTTACTGGCTGCACAGACCTGCAGTGTTAACCAGGCTGTATGCCGGCTTGGCAGAGAGTGCAAGCAGGAGACAACTGTTTCTCCACCCACTGCAGGCCAGGAAATATCTTCTACAGAGCTGAGCTTCACAGCCTCAAAACAGCAGATGGCCAAAGAGCACGTGCTTGTGTCACTGTAGCAGGGAGCACCAGAAAGTGTGAGCATTTTAATGAGTAACGCTAGCTGAGGTTGTTCTGTTCTCTGGCTGAAATGTGTGCATTCGTGGTGAGCCTCACTGCTCGGTGGAAGCTGGTCAGCTGTTGTCAGCTTTCTGGCTCCTCAGCTCTGACACCAGCAGTGCTGAAGCAGACCTCCCAGCTTTTCCTTTAAATGTGAGTCCTCCATTTCCTGTGTTCCCAAAAGCCTGCTCTGAAACAAACTGCGTAAAGTAGCTTCCTGATCACGCTGAGTACTTCCTGTGGCTGACATCCAACCCAACAACCTCCTGCCAAAGCACTTACTGTAGGGTGAGGGAGAAGAGAGAAATAGAAATCTGTCAATATTTCCAGGATTCATTTTGTAGCTTATTCAAATAGTAAAGCTCCAGAGCTCATCACTGCTTCCTGGGTAATGGGTCAGTGGCCCCTGGATTAGAGACCCAGGTCTGGTGTTGCGTTGGGTCTCAACCAGACATACCAAGGCCATATTGCTACACGTTGTGTCCTGTTGAAGCATCCTGCTTGTCTTGAAGAATTACAGGGCTTGTGCATCAGCAAGGCTCTGAATGCACTAGGAGATGTTGCCACCAGTGCTGGAAGGAGGCCAGATCACTTCACTAGGTCCACACTCGCTTAGAGTGGGGCCTCCCAGAAGCTTGCTCAGCAAGGCTTGACATGGTAGCTCTTGCGTTAACAGCAGACTGAATGACTGCCAGGTGAGCAAGGCCTCAGATGTGCTCAGTAATAGCAAAGACAGACTCGACACACCTCGCACCGCCTTAGCTGTAGGAGAAATTATGTCCGAGTCACTGAAGCTAACTCTTGCCTGAATGGCAGACCTGAGTAATGACAAAGACTGAGGATACCAAACTGTTGGCTTCTGAAGCCTTGAGTTGGTGGAAACATAATGCTCAGATTTTTCTAACCTTGCTGTTGCATTGCCCACTACTGTCCCTCCACTGCTGTGAACTTCCTCTCGAGTGCTGGCTTCAGGATCAGGTTGCTGAAGTACACAGAGTTTGAAAGAGCAACCCCTACGGCCAGTTGTGTGTGAACCTAGTGTCCGCAGAGTTAGCATTTCTGTAAATGCTGTACCAATGGCTCCAACAGAGTGAAGGTCTGCAGGATCTTGGATCCTGCCTTTGACCATGTCTAGAAGCAGATGGGTAGGGAAGGAAGCAATATTAAAAATAAACAAAAAAAATCAAGTGGGATGTAGCCCTTCCTCTAGTATATTCTTCCAGTATCTTGTAAGCAATATTTTACTCAGCCAGAAGTTGCACCTGCATTGTCGTATTTAATTATCACCATTAGGTGTAACCTCCATAAACTTGTCTACTCCCTTCTGGAGTCTGTTTGGACTTTGAGTCTCCACAAAGTCTTGCAAGAATGAGCTCCGTAATCCAATTACTTTTGTGTGAAATGGTACTTCGTTTTCCTTGTCCCAAACCTGTCCATTGCATTATTTATTGGGTGCTCCCCAGTGTTCAAGCTCTGCAGTGTATTGAATAATGATTCCTCAGTGACCTTCTCCATAGCATTTCCAATTTTATTAGTTGATCTTCCATGGTTGCTCTGCACCATCTGCCAGCTGCTGCCCACTCTGGTTTGAACCTTCCATGTTAAGCTGTGTTTGGGGAAAAAAGTGGTTCTAAGCTTTGTGCTTGTAGTACAGAATCGTAGCAGCCTGGTCAGTGCTGCTGTCTTGCGTGTAACTTGACAGAGTTTGGGCTTTTCTCTTCTTTCTTCCCCAGTAATCCACCCTGACTTTCTGAGAAAGTCTCTTCTGTTACTTTCTCCCCTCTTCTGTTGTGACCAGGCCCTTAAAAATTTATTTCACAGTTGGTGTTAACTTTCAGCCTCTAACACTGTCTCTGTACTCTCGCCACTCAGGTGATTGTGGGCTTGCTGAAGTTCTGGCCGAAAACTCACAGTCCCAAGGAGGTGATGTTTTTAAATGAGCTGGAGGAGATACTGGACGTGATTGAGCCATCTGAGTTTGTGAAAGTTATGGAGCCCTTGTTCAGGCAGTTGGCCAAGTGTGTCTCCAGCCCACATTTCCAGGTGGGTTGCAGCTCAGGGAGGGGATAGGGCACTGGCTTGTAACCCATTTGGTATGTGAGGGTGACACCACAGCTTTTGGGCTTGTCTTTGTGGATCAGTGGCACATGGAGGTGTGACCAGGGTGAGTATTGGGATGACATGGGGTGGGAGGCGGTGAGAATCCTCACCACAACCATAGAGCAAGCTCATTCAAAGAGAAAACAAAGCGGATCGGTGGAGCTCCTCCTGTTGCACTGTGCTATTCAGCAGGCTGGAGCTGGAGCAGAGGTGCTCTGTCACCTCCTGTTTTGGCTAGCAAACATAGAGGAGATCCACCCAGTGTCACCCTGTTGCAGTAAAACCAAGCTGGCTGCAGTATTGGAGGAAGGCCAACCAAAGAGACAGTGTGCAGAGAAGGTACTTTGTATTATTCTGGTGTAGGTGGTAAAGCGTGAGGTATACTGAAAAAGTGCTGGAGTCTGCTTCTTCCTTGTTCCCACTGAAGGGAAGCTGGCTGTAATACCAGGCTAAAACAATCTCTGTGGCTGGTAGTCTTAAGGTTTAAAATGTCTAGGGTGGTAGGACCTGCTAGTAGCTTCTAGCAGATATTCTTGGCTCACTGGTTTAGGTTGCCAATGAAGAGTACCCAGGAAGAAGGTAGCTTGCTGGTGAAACACGTGGCTGACCCAGGTATGGGTGGGGTGTTAAATAGTGAGAAAGCCCTCCCCCAGAGTGAGTGTGACTGCACAGTGAGGCAGACTGGCTTCAGTCTGTCTTTTGGTATAGAGAGGTACAAAGTCATGTGTTTACAAGCCAAAAATGAGGTCAGTCTAGGTCATGTG
This sequence comes from Fulmarus glacialis, assembly GCF_000690835.1. NCBI lineage: Eukaryota > Metazoa > Chordata > Aves > Procellariiformes > Procellariidae > Fulmarus > Fulmarus glacialis. The sequence continues at coordinate 4,366 of NW_009213319.1, read as the reverse complement.
TGTATGTAAAAGATCAGTTTCCGGGATAGGACTGGGGGAGCCTGATGGAAACCAGCTGGACATGGGTTACTGGTGTGGTGATTGGAACCAAAGGACTAACATGACCTTTGGGCGTGGAAGGAGCTACCATAGGGAGCTTGAATAAAGTAGGGTAAAGGCTGAAGGAAAGGCATCCTGTACTTGATAGCAGCCCTCATCTGCTGCCAACTCTTTGAAAAACAAGACTGAAAAGCCCGGAGAGGGTGCAAACACTTACAGCCTAAGAAAATTAACCCCGAAGGTGTCCCATACAGTCAGGCTGAACAGTCTCTGTGTCTGCAGCTTGTCTGTGAGGGCAAAAATAGGAATTGACTTCTTGGTAAGTCTGAACATCTTGATGGGGAGAGTTTTCTCTGAGTGGATTGTGTGTTAGTCTAGCAGGCAAAGGCTTAACGAGATCCAATAGCTGGAAACCAAATCTAGGTAAGTGAACACGAGGTGAGTTTCACTTTGTTTACTCATGTGGAACAACACGTTAAGGGGATATAGTGAGTTCGCTATCGTCTGAAATATAAAACTGCGACTGGATGTCTCTCTTCCTAGGTTTTTAAGCCATTCTCAGGCTAGTGCTAAATGCAGAAATTAGCCTGGTGATCTGCATTGCCCAGATTTGTGGTTAAATATGAAGAATTGTGGTTCAAGCTATCACTATGTGGAAACTTGTTAGACTTGTTTGTCTTGTTAGAGCAGAATGCCTGCCCCAAGATTTTCCATATTTTCACTAAATCAGGGGCTTGAATTGTGGGCCTGGTGACTGAAACATGCTCCAAAGCCCGGAGAGACTCTGTTGTGGGGAAGGTCAGGGAGGAATGGGAGGAATGGAGCTTTACAGAGGACTGAAGAAACAAAGGAGGCTTGGAGCTAGTCTGAACTGGGACCTGGAGTGAATGACATTACTGTCCTCAAGTGTTGTGTAAAGGGTGTTGGATTCATCAGTATATCGACGGTAGGCTTGCCTAGTCAAGAACGTGAGGCTTTCCCCAGGAAAGTGAGAAGTGTCTGACAGAGGCTAAGGGAAAGAAGGCTGGGCAGCAGGGATGAATGTAGAAGTTGACGAAGGTCAGCCCTGCTGCCTGCACTGTGGGGAAGCATTTGCTCCTTGGCTGGGTGGTGGCAGGCTCTGGTCTCAGCACTGCACAGTTTCCCTGTGCACCACAGGCGTTACTGGAAGGAGCCTCTCCAAGGATGGCTTTCTCTCCCACTGCAGGTGGCAGAGCGAGCGCTGTACTATTGGAACAACGAATATATCATGAGCCTGATCAGCGATAACGCAGCCAAAATTCTCCCGATCATGTTTCCAGCGCTCTACAAGAACTCCAAGAGTCACTGGAACAAGTAGGTCTTTCCGCATGCCCTGGCACTTGCTGTGCATGCAGGATTGCTTGACCTACTAGCGATCTTGGGGCATACTGCTACAGTGCAATGACGCATGGCACTCGGTGACACCAGGTGCTGAGCCAGAGGAGTTGTTAGTATCAGCATGGAAAAGTGCCACAGCAGACCACAGTGGCCTGCTTCTGCAAGGGGTCAGGCACCTGCAATGACCTGTCGTGGGGCCATTGAGTCTACCCAGAGTTTGATACCTGCATATCACTAATGCTGCTGATCTCTTGGAGGTGTGCAGTAAGTTTTCCAGCCAACTTCTGGCTGCTTGTTAACTAATGATCACCCATATGCTCTCCATGACCAGAGACCTTGGCTAATGCAGTGCCTGACTCCTTGAGTACAAGAAGAATGGAGAAAGCAGAACTAACCAGGCAGAATGTCCTATGTCAAATTATTGCCCTCTGTGTCTGATTCCTCAATACTAGTCTGTTTTATGGTTCTCCCATCAACTTCCTCTCTTCCGACTGCTTCTTCAGTTGATTCCTTACCTGGTTAATTCAAGTTGTAAAACTCACTTCCTTTTAATGAATTAGCTAAAAATACTTAGTCCACAGCTGAGATCCTAAAATCTTCCAGGAAAAACCACAAGATGACAAAAACAAAAGTCATCTTCCCCTATTCTAGAGGGTAAAAAAAAAGCAAAATAATTAATTCTAGGGAGGCTGGGCGAATCCAGGGTTCAGGAGTATGCTGTGGTAGCAAAGACAGGGTTGTGAGGTGGAACTTGTTTGCAGAGAGCTCCCAACTGGCCTGCTGTTTGACTGCTTCCTTCTCTTCATTGTATCAGGAAGCATGAACTTGAGCCACCAGTCAAGGGTGCTTTAAAGACTGGGGTAGACACAGACGCGCAGACATGAATGCACACAAACACCCAGATACGCACACGTGTGCGCCAACAGGCACGTGCATGTGCAGATGGGCACATGCATGCACACACACGTATGATGTGTATGCACATATGCACGTGTGCGTTGCAGACAGATGCGCACAGACACACTCTCACTCAGTGTTACTGCCCTTTCTGATCAGAGTTCAGAAAAGGACTTTATGTTCTTGTCTGAAACCCTTCACCAGTTCTGTTTCCTTCTTGTACCAGTCAAGATTCATGATTCTGCTGTTTCTGTCTTTTCTTCTTGCCTCCTTCCCAGTGGTATGGCAGAAGAAGTCCTGAAGGTGTTTTCCTCTTATTTCTCCCTGTCTTTATTTTAGCACTAGCCACATCTTCTCAGGGCAGGTTGAGTACCTCAGATTCTCCTATTCCTTCCCATAGCTCATCTACTCCAACAATTTGTCAGATAGCCTGCATAAGTCCAGTAGGGCTGTAGCTGTCTTCCTTATTCCATCCGTAGAGCTGGCGAGGCACAGAGCTCAATCTACTGAGTCTCATCTTTTGCCTCTGGGTCAAGTATTTCAGAAACAGCTTCAATACTTGTTTTTATTCCCTGGAAGAGTCCTCGTCCCAAAGAGAGCTCACACACAGTGCAACCTGTCCATAAATTGCTGACGCGAAGTCACCTTTTCTTCTGTGGTATTCTCTGTGCTGGTTCCCATCTCTACAGGGCTGCTGAATGTCTGTGTTTTGGGCAGCTCAGTGACAAAGCTCATGACTGAATACTGGGCAGCCCAAAAAAGTCATTGTGCGTATTGGAGGTGAACTGTGGGAGGCACTAAAGTTAGATTAGGTAAAGCACTCTTGAGAACAGAACTCTGAGTAGGTCCCTAGCATCCTTCCTTTCCAGTTTCTAACTACAAGAATTAAATGCATGAATGCATGGTTTTGCACTTGTTAGTCTGACCACAGTAGAGCAGACCTGTCCCACAGTGGTCTTCTCTTTCTTCTCCGTCTTTTTCTCCCTGTGCGATAGTCTCTGCTGTGTCTGTGGAGGGAGTTTTCCCATGCTAGGAGCTGGGACTGTGTGAAAATCTTTTGTCACATTGCGGTAGTATATGAGTTGCTGCTGCTGTTAGGTCTTGTCTGTGCTGCAAGTGCTAACTCAGGGCTGAGAACCTGGAGGATACCACCATGACTTGTTCTCCTTTCCTCATTTCTTTGCAGGACAATCCATGGGCTGATCTACAATGCACTGAAGCTGTTCATGGAGATGAACCAAAAGCTTTTTGATGACTGCACGCAGCAATACAAGGCAGAGAAGCAGAAGTAAGTAAGAGGTTCTTGCCAAGTAACTTGAGCTCATTCTGGAGTCTCCTTGGGGTACAGTAACAGATGGTAGGTGCCAGTAGGCAGAGGGTGGTGCAAATCATTTTGTCAAAAAGTAGGATTCCTCAGCAATAACTATATGTAGGGATGAGAAGAGATAAAATATGTGCCCTGATAAAAATCCTTTCAGTTCTGCTGAAGCAGCAGCTTGGAAAAGAGTGACAGAGTTTGCTGGGTCATGAGGAAATAAATTGCAATGTGGAAGATACTCAGCTTTTAGAGATGCTTATGCTCTGCCTTGGAAATATTTACTGGTTTGTATATGTCGTAGTGATGCCAGTGGAAACCTGCTGCTTTAGAAAGACTCTTCTGAAGAGCTTTGCTGCAATGGGCATAATGCATCTTTCATGCCACAGGACGCTTTCAATTTTCCAGTAATAAAGATGGAATAATACCTGGAATTTCAAAGAGCAAATGGTGGGGATAAAATCTGAGCTCAGCAAGCACCTGTGCCATGATGCTGTAAAGATGAAAAAACTCCACTTTTTCTGCTTCCTTGTGCTGGTTTTGGAGCTTGTATGACTTGCCTTGGTGAGCTGAGTCAGTTCAGTAAGCTAGAAGGAAACGTTTTTTTTTCCCTAGGTCTGTTTTCTGCTGACTTAGTGACATAAAATAGTGCTTCTCATTCCTGGATGGGCCAGAGCTGCCACAAGGGTGGTGGTGGGGAGAGCACCCTTGCTGGCAGTGCGGAGCTCTGGGATAGAATCATAGAATCATAGAATC
>NW_009213318.1:0-37314 GCF_000690835.1 Fulmarus glacialis | reverse complement strand
CCGAGAGCGCGGCACTGCTGCGCATCGATCCCGCCGCCGGCCGTTCCGGCTGCGCTGGAAACGTGCTGCAACAAACGGGCCAGATTGAAGGTCGGACATCTTCTCCTCTGGCTTTATAAAGAAAATAACTGGAGAGTTACTGTAAACCAGAAGAAGTTATGTGGCCTCTGTATCATATTAAATCGTTTAAATCGTTTAAATCGCAGTATAATAAAACATCTGTTGACCTATTAAAATCCACATGGCAACCATTTCACTTCTGTGCATTTACCGGCGAGAAACTAGTTCTGCTCCCATTCACTAGCAGCAAACTGATCAACTGGTATCTACAAAGGGCAACAGGAGAAAAATCTGGCACCAGCCTTCTAACAACACTACTAGTATTTCTAAAATACATAGTTTATAAAGCGTATAGACCCATTAAATACATTTTGTGCTTGAGGCTGACAACAAAACAGGATGAAGAGATTTGTTTCCAAAACCATGCTTTGTGCCCCAAATCTCCTGTCTAGCAGCAGGCTGTTCATGCCTATACCTTGGGAAGCTCTCCAACTTCAAAGGCAGCACAAGCAGCCCCCCACAATCCCAACGGGACAGCTAACATCGGTCTTTTCGTTTCACAGAGCCAACATAGAGCAACCTGCACGAAGAAATAAACGCCAAAGCAAGACGCACTGTCCAGCATACGCAATTTGTAATATTCTTTTTGCTAGCATGTACATAAAGGAATTTTGTTGCCGGTCAACTTCTCTTCCCAAATCAGACCCCTTGCAAGCCATAAATTGTAATTCTTTACCAGAATCGGTGACAATTACACTGCTTCCCACACCCTTACTCCAGAGGCTTAATTACGATGAATGGAGCAGGCAGAGCACGGCGCGGCCCGGCCCAGGGCAGGCGCAGGTTCACCCCCGTGTCAGCCAGCCGCCCCCTCGCAGCACTGCGGGCACGGCCAAGCATCACACGCTTGCCGTCATTCTCCACGCGTGGGGATTTCAGCCCTGTCGCTCATGAGCGTCCCCCCCTCTCCTTACATTCTCCAGCTCTCACTTCTTGCTGCCCGCCCAATTACAACACTTTCTGCTATTTCTCCTGGAAATCCCACTGTTACAGCTGTACCTGAGAGTTTTGGACAGTCACAGCCCACAGCAAAGACCCTCCTCATTTCCTCTTGGTCGCCTTCTGCAGCAGAAGCTGCGTTCAGGGCGTTTTGTGTCCTTGCACTACAGAGTCCTCCAAAGTCCTTGCTTCTTTTTTGGAAGGTAGATGAAGGTAGATTCAGAAAGATGAAGGGAAGGGGTGAAAACATCATTCTTAAACCTGTATTTAAAAAAAAACAAAAAAACAAAAAACCCAAACAAAAAACAAAACAAACAAACAAAAAAACCCCACAAAACCCAAAAAAGCTTTTCTAAAGACTAAACATCCATAGTTTCACTCAAGCATTTCTGTAACTATCTTCCTTGCACACACAGCAGGCCATTCACAGCTCTCACATATCAAACCCTGAGCACTGCCCTGGGAAATCACATTTTAACATCGCATAGGTCAGCGCTCCATCTTCTGGATAGAGGGACACGGCCGGCAGGGCAGGAGCAAGCCCCTGTACCCCGGGAGCACCCTGCAGGAGCGCAGCCTTGGCCGGCTGGAAGCCCTACCACCAAGCTGCCAGCAGCTTAAGCACCATGTTTTCCAGGATGGGGCCCTGATATTTCTGAGAGTGTTCTGAGCCCAGGCCCCCCATGATGGGGCCCAATCCAGTGGTGGTGGGGTGGGTAAGGTAATTGGCTCAAATTCCTTATCAAATGATCCTTTTAAAAACTTGTGCAGCTGTAAGTGGCTACCAATAAAATTATGGGGCTTGAGAGCTCTTTAGAAGCTTGTCATTGGGGCTTATATCTGTAGGGCCTAGAAATAAAAGACAACAGACCTAAAATGGAAGGTCATATTCCCTGTACCTACTACACTCACCTCAAGATCTGCCAATTTTCTTTTTTTTTTTTTTTTTTACATTTTCCTTTCTTTCGTCAAATGGAAAACATACCAGTTTTTATTTTCTCCATTCTACTTTCTTCTGCACTCCAACCTCTTAATATGGCCATTAATATTCCTCTTAACGTTGGCTAAAGCAATTTTGGCAGTAGCATTTTCCTTTCTTGTGGCCCTGACCACGTTATCCCTACCACCACCCTTCCTTAACTCAGATCTTGCGCACAATTACACCCATACAGCTACTTCTCCTCCACCCAAACCATTAATTATCCCTGCTTCCAACCCCCTTCATAAGCCTTCTCTTGGCCTGCTTAAAGCATACTCCATGTTCAAATGCCTTAAATCCTACCTTCCTTCTACTTCAAAAATAAATCTTAGAGACCTATTCTCTAACCTGTTCCATTTATCTAAATTACATACCTTTTTGTGCTTGTCTTGTATTGTAACCAGCTAGATTTTTTAATAGCTTACCTCTTAGAGAGAAAAACCGGTTTGATCCAGTGCTGCTCTCATACTTGGGGGTCATATTGAACACAAGGCACTTCATAAACAAGACAGACACCCCATTACAATGATAGATAACTGTGGGCCATCTGTATATCCAAATATTGCCTTTATTCGATATATAATACTTAAATTTCTAGAGACCCTCAGTAGCATCATAGAACACCTAAGGAAAAAAAAAAAACAAACCACAACCAAACCTAAATTATATTGTTAGTCTGGTTACAGAAAAACCTTGAAAAATGCAAGAGTAGTTTTTGAGATATTTCAAATTAGGAGTAACAAACTCCATCAGCTCCATCAGTTTTCAGTTTTTAATCCAAAGTGCAAGAATCCAGTCTACAACTTTCTCAGACTTTCCAGCGGTTACTACTACAAATCCTGCCATACAACAACCCCTGAAAATTTTAATCCCCTTTCATGGAAGCTGCTTTTAGAGGAGTTCCAGCCTTGAAACACAGTCCTTGACAGTTTGCTAGGACTACGTCTCCACAGTGTGTTTGGTCACACAGGTGAAGATGGTGTTGAAAAGTGTGCTAAATTAATCTGCAGAAGACCTGGTTTACTATAAAATCAAAACAAAACAAAAAAAGCCCTCACTTTTGAAAAGCTGTTAAAACTACAGGAAAGCAAAGACAGACAGGAACACCTCGGCTCATCCATCTTCCCACCATTAAGACACATCAGCAGGTAGTTTGTATCAACACGGCAGTGGGAAATGCTTCCATTAGAAATGTTAACATCAGCCCCAGGCCTCCAGTCTATCACAGCACTTCTTGATTCTCTGGGTTTCTTGGCTTCCCAATCCCTCTCTCTGGTGCGTATCCAAGTAACGATTAGCCAAAAAGAGATGGATAAGCTGTGTCTGTTTTGAAGTTTTTCCTGTGTTGTCTAGCGCTCAGCTAGCAGTGGAAAATCCATCCCTCACTTCACTAGCACGTATCAATGCTGAATGCCTCCCACTAAATTCTCAGACACTCACTTGTCAAAGGCAACGTCCTCCACAGAGTTCGACACCTGTGGCCAAATTTTCTGTAACTGCCTTTGACTTCAGCATTACGCTAGTACACCGTCTGGCCCTTGCTTTATAGGAACGCAGGAGCTGCCAGACAACCGGTAACACCCCACAGGGGAGTGCCAGGTCTCGGTTGGAGCAGGGAATAGCCTCCATGTCATCTGGCCTCACACCGTGCCTCAGTTAGGGTAAGCCTCATGCCCTCCGAAACATCAATACATATCAATGTGCCTCGGTTAGGGTAAGCCTCATGCTCTCTGAAACATCAATACATATCAATGTTATACCGCACACCCTCTCCTGAATCTCAAGAATGCAGTGATAAGAGACCTTATATACAGCCAAGATCTAGCTAGACTTCTCTGACAGTGGGTTGCAGTTGTTCTAATTCAGTCTTACTTGGTAAATCCTCAGCATTAAGGAAGGCTGTTTCTTCCTCCAAATAACCCTGCGGGAAGAGGGGCTTGCAAAGCGAGAGGAAGGCAATTTGTAGTTCCAGTAGATCCGAGTTGTACTAGGATCAGAAAGGGGAAAGAACATTCTTTCTCTCTCTTTCTTCTAACTTTCTGGATGTTACAATTCTCTGCTCCAGATGTCTCCCCAGCTTAGAAAAATAAATCACAAAATAGGCATGATGTAGATTGCCCTCGAATAAATCCACCTCAGTGCTCCCTCCAAGTGGAAGATAACCTTAATGTGAGAGAACAGCTTTCGTGCAGGCAGTCCAGGCAGACATCTGGATAGATGAAATATAGTAAGTGTTTTAATGTTTTAGTGAATTATTTATATTTGAGATAAAACATTTCTGGGAAGCAATTACTGCTTAACTTTAAATGTATTTCTTTCCTTCAAAGTCTGAGCATGAGTTTAAGACTTCGGTAGCAATTTATTCCCCAGAATTCTTAGTTCTTTCACCATCAACAGCTGATATTTATATTATGGGTCAATATTCATATGCTCACTCAGGAGCTTAAATGCAGCCGCTTTGTATGATGGAAGCAAACAGCCACAAATCTGTCTGTAACAGACTGAATTTTTCTTCTAAATATTAATTACTATAGAAAGCAGTCTCACTTTTTACTCACCTACCATAAGTGCAGTTTATGAGAAAAAGTTTCTGTATTTTAAGTATATATGCATATTATTAAGTGCCTGAGAAAGTCTTCTTACAGGCCCACTTTTTTAAAAAATCTGTAACAGAAGTTCAGCTTTTCATTTACCTTTCTGATGACTTTATGATACTTCATCAATATTTCTTTTTTTTAAAACAAAAGCTTCTTTCTTCCCTCTTCATCTTTTTTTCTGGTACAAATAGTAGGAAGAAATCACATCAACAATAGAAAAAAAATCTCCTCCCTGTTATAAACCTCTTATAGTTTCCATTCCAGTTCAGAAGAGTACTTTATTGCTGTAAAGCACCAGTGGACACTTGTTTATGTCTTTCTAAAGTAAATTTTTCTGAATATATGCTTAATCCGAATATGACCACAGATGGCCAAAACTTTGTTTTGGGTTGTCTTTACAAATGGTTGATGTTGGAAACATAACAGCCCAGGATGGCTGAAGATAAGAGAACTAACAATCCAGTGAGGCTTAAATTGGAAGTAAATCAAATTTGTTTTGGTCCAAAATTATTGCACTTGGAAAAAGAACTGAACTGTCTAGAAGCAGTGACAGCTGTTGCAGATACAAAAGATACAGTAGTGACCTCAACTTATGAGAAACAAGAAATAGTGTTCTAAGTACAAATATTTATGGAGGTTAGAGTTCAGAATTAGCAAAATCACCACGCTCCCTCTCTCTAATGTATATACAAACACATATACACGCTCTCTCTCTGTATCCACATTATATAGAGTAATACATACAAATTAGCAAAATTACTCCAGACTAAGAAAATAAACAATGTCAATATAAAGATTGATAATACTCATGAAAAAAAGAAAATTTAAAAAAATACTGTGAAATCAAACATCATGACCTCAAAGAATTTGAGTTAATACTGGATTTCAAAGAAATCCAAATTTACTAAGCTAAGAGATTCCTTAGGGGGAACAATCATAAAACCACATCTCTTTCTCGCAGCATTGCATTATAACCATAAGATCATGATTTAAGTATTTATATCGCCTGATCCCACGCCACAGGAAGGATAGTGGCTGAAAAGGTCCAGCTGTCCTTCCTGTCTCCAGGACAGCGGTGGCTGAGCTGCCCCAGCGTGGGCTCTGCGTCAAGGCAAAGACCTTTATGTTAAGACAGTAGTCCTGTCAGTTCTCCCAAACTAACTTATCCCCTGCTTATGACTCAAGACACGTTTCAGTTTCATTATATCACTACATGGTGAAGCAGTTGTTCTTGCAGTGGAAATGCCTGGACACACATTAAGAGGTTATAGGGAAATCTTTTTCCCTATAGTGGGGGAAAAAAAATCAGTGCTCGTGAGGCAGATACAAAAATGTAGCCAATGTCTGTCTTTGTTGTTGTTGTCATTTAAGAAACCCATTAACCCATTTGAACAGAGCACATACAAACACTGAAGATGCGGATCTTCACATAAACACAGAATAGTTGAGGTTGGAAGGCATCTCTGGAGATCATCTGGTCCACCCCCCCTGCTCAAGCAGGGCCATGTAGAGCCAGTTGCACCAAGTCTACTTGCAACAATTCTAACAATTTTCACTCTAAACATTTCCACATCAACTACAAACCACTCCGGTCAAAAATTGTCTCTCTCACTGTGTTGTGCTTCCTAGCAAGGGATCAGGAAATAGTGGAAGATCTGTTGCAGATTCTTCTTTATCCTCTTTTGAATTAGGTTCTTGTCTTGTAAGGCTCATAAGATTCATAACTTCCATATGGGCTAATTCTGGAGAATGCTAAATTATTCACAAGACTGCAGTTGGAAATTAAAATATAGGTGGAGGTGAGGAAAATACTCTTTCCGTTCACTGGTAATGTTATAGTACAAGGCCAAACTAATTTCATGGAGGAATATAGCAAAGACAGACTATTCCCAAGGAACAGGAGTTACCACATCATGCAGCTTTCATCATTTCACATTTAAGGGCAAGGAGAGATGAGATCAGCGAGATGTTACAAAGGAAAGAAAATGTTATTTTACTATATCATGGATTTAGTTTCTACCAGTTGCTCAACCGAAATCTTGCTCTGCATTATTGTGTAGAATATATTAGCTGGTAGGTAGAAAATAGCAAGAACGAAAAAACAAAACCAAAACCCTCTCTCTTGGTAACAATCTGTACTGATAGTATTCCAGAAGGAATGTCACAACAACTCTCCCGTTTGTTTTCTCTTTGTTTCAGGACGGTTTCCATGGATCCCCAAACCTAGGCCCCACTGAAGGGCTCCCCAGAGCATAACGCCATGTAGCGGCAGGTCACAGACCAAGCATCAGATGCCGAACACAAACAGAATTCCAGTAGCACAGTCAACACGTTAAACCTCTTGCAAATACAGTTTACCGTTCAGGATATCAGCACACTAGTATTTGAGGAAAGAGCGACAGGCCCTGGAATGCTATTAGAAGTGCAAATAAATTATGCAGTCCCTTGTGCTGTATTAGCTTTTAGTTCTAGGGAGGGAGAACTATCCCAAATGAGTTTGAGGCAGCATTTAGTGCTGGGGTGGATATAGTTATTATTACTCCACCACACCCCAATGCATCCATCCATGCAACAACTAGCTTAGGTGAAACGCTTTCTGCAATTCTCCCCTTTCTCAGCTATGAAATCATTCCTATATGTCTTTAAGTTTACCATTACTGCACACAAACCTACACCTCCTGCAATATCTGAAGTTACAAGTACTGTAAGTGCAACTTAAGCCAACTGGCTCTTGTGAAATCTTGTTTGTTTCTTGGAGAGATGCTTAGCGCATTTCTTTGTGGTAGTTTAAAAAAGTAATCTGCTGTCTGCATGCCAAAATAGAGTTTGTCATCTGCCAAAAAATGACTTTCCCAACACTGTCCAGGCTATTATCTCAAACCTGACCTGCAATAATTAACTTCCAAGCATCTGGGAGGTTAAATTGCTCAGTGATCTGTCTTTTTCTATGCAAAAGCAGCACTCATTACATGAGAATCACTATTTTGTTTACATTCATTTTTCCCCTCAGGAAAAATTAAAGAATGAATGCCTGCATAAACCCCTTTGTTAGTTTTATCAAATGCAGTCTTCCACCAAGCACTTGATGGAAATTTTGTGAGAATATGCCCATCTTTGAAAGCAACCTGAAGAGCGAAAAGGGTTCCTATGTTGCTATATAGTCGTTATCCCAGTGATAGTAAATTGATGTGCAAATGGATTTTGCTTTTTCGCTCCTAATCGAATATCTATTTAAAGATATCACTGCTTACAGACATGACAGCAGATAATCCGGAAAGTGGTAGGAGAAGGACCTGCTCATACTTTACTGGTTGCATGTTGGTTTTCCTGTGGAAGATGTATTGCCTGGCCAAAGAACCACCAGCGAATGCTGAAAGAGGAAGTTTGCTCTGACAATTAATGTGGCCAGCTGCTGACCTCTGCCTTGTTCAATTGCCAGCCATGAATTCCAGCCATTTTGTACTTCAGATGGTGTTTGGGAAAACTTCTCTACAGACCCCTGTAACGACATACAAGAAAAGCTAGCTGTACCCTTACAGAGAATGCTGAAGGTGCAAACTCCAAGCAACAGAGACTTACGGGTGAAAAGCAAGAGTTAAAGGTGCCATTACCGGTCTGAATGTTTGCTCTGAAGCCTTAGTGGTCTGTTGACGTTGTTAATCTGCCCTAATCTAAAATTCACAAATTCTCTACTTATACCCTAAGGGGGTTATCAGCTGATAATGGAGAGAAAGCTGGACCCACTAGCTTTGCCACAAGCCACAATTTCTCTGTGACATTAACAGTAAAAGGTTATCCCCCACGACATTGAGCAGCAGTAGTAGGGGTCAATGTATGCATGTTATCAGTGGATTTCAGAGTCTTCTGACAGCAGACAAGGAAAAGGCTGTGTAATCCTGCCCAGACCCAGGAATGAAAACCAGGAGGACACTGAAATAGGCACAGACTCATCTTCCTTTCTCTTGTCTGCCCCACCCTCCACCCCCAGCCTGTCTCGCCTCCTCATCCTTTGTCCCCACCCTGTTCCTTTCCCTTCCCCTGCAGTCAGGCACAGGTTTCTAGCCTGTTTCTAAATCTTTCCTCAGCTCCTCATGCCAAGCTCTATCCTCTGGACTACTTTTTCTTTGTATCTCACTATGGCTTCTAGCCATGTGCTCCATAGCTGGGTTTCCTTTCCCCACTTCTTAATCCCTGCCTCCTTTCTTGAAGTTCAAAGCACATATTCTCATTCCCCAGCCAATCCTCGTAACCCTGTAGCTTAGTTTTTCCATAGACTTTTTCATTTTCCTTTCCCCTAGCACTTTCCCTCTTCATGGTAGTTCCTAGCTCCCCATTGCACTCTCCGTGCAGGACGGTAGCCTCCAGTCCCATCAGATTGCCTATCACCATCACACTGGCAAGCCTGCCTATGTACGACAGGTTACAATCTCCAGCCAGCTCTGCTGGGAGCCCTGCTCCTCAGGTCACCCCTCAGCCCTCGCTTCCCGGCACAAACCAGCCCAGGGGACGCAACACCGCCCCACGCTGTCACATCTGTTCAGACCCCGCTGTCCCCAGAATGTGTAGAGAGGGGCAGACGAAAAGGGAGGCTGTTTTGCCCTGCTTGGTACCTCCCTTTCAACTACTCTCCAGCCCTTCGGTATGGAAGTTCTAATCGAGGCTATTCTGAAGCATCTGGACACATTTAATGGTTATAACGAAATCAGTCACAAGGCTTCCTCTAAAATTTGTGGAACTAGATGAAATTTTAACTGATTAGTTTCAAGCTCGCATGAATTCCTTTCTGACAAAAAGGCTGAAAACTGAAACAATTTTTAAAACTCATAGAACTCTTATCACAAAACTCTTACTACAAAATTCTTCATTCTTCTGTAAAGAAGATACTATTGCATAGATGACCTCAGAAACTGCAACCAATCACAAACTCATACATCGTCTAGGAGTGCTTCACTGCGGGGAAAAATAACAAAACCGTATGTCACTAACTTTATTGCCATAAATATTAAGGGCTTTCATTCTGACTGATGGCACACCTTGAGTCATTTCACTGAAGTCAACAAGTAACTTGTGAAAACAACAAACAACTCGGTAAGCAAATAATGATAAAATCCTTTCTCTCAAAGAGCAGCAAGTCAAATTCATTGCAATTAATGATATTAATGAATTAAATGAAATCAAGGTGGCTGGCTAGCATTTTTAGTGCATATGTTTGCGTGCATATATTATACATGCAAGGATGCATATAACTGAGCGCTCAGAATGCTATTTTGTAAAATTCACTGGGCATCCTGGCCAAGATGAATGCTGGATTTTAGCTGTTATTTCCATTCATAATTGAATTGCAATTTTTCAGACAGAATAATCTCAGAGTTTTCATATTAAAATGACAGCTGTTTATGAATCAATTTATGGGCTTTGTCATCTAATGATTCATTTATTTTAAAAAGACCAAGTTAATATCGATGATTTCTTTCATTGGGTTACACATCACATTTTATGTCAGTTGCTCCTAATACAAAGTTGAGCTTTTCTTTTATTAATTTCTTCCCCATTGTTCCATGTCCCACTGTTGTTGTTGGAATACAAACAAATAAGGACACTCACCTCAGAGGTATTAGCTTTTTCTTATGACATCAGTGTGTAGGCTGTGCAAAATCGAGGCATCAATTAGTCACTCGCACCATCTGTGTGGGCCCGGAGAAAGCAAGATGTAATCTGTCATATGGTGAGCTTTGTACAAAACAGCAACAATCCGTATTCAGCTGTGCAGATGAAATGGATCCCTTGAGGAGCTTCAGTCTGCCAGAGCGCGCGCTTGTGGGTGTCTGTGCTGGGGGTCAGCTCTTCATAACGCAACGAGGGAAAACTTTCTGTCTGTCCAGACAAGAATTGAGAGGGTGGTGGCAGTCAGTTCCACAGACTAGAGTTTGCTAGCCAAACTGTGGTGATACTAAGTAGCACTTTAAAATTTCAGAGCCAACGTCCTTTCTTGTTTTTACTGACGTAACAAAATTTGCTCTGGGATGATTTGAATATGAGAAAGGAGAAAGTGATGAAATCATTCCTTTTCGGTTTTTACTTCCCACAGGAGTAAACCCATTGTCTTCCCTGGCCTCTCTGAAGCTACCACAATGTTGTTCCTCAAAGCGGGGAAGGCAGTGGTCTACCATGCGAAGGAAAAGGCTAAATGCATAGTTAGCAGGTCTACAAAAGTCTCCCTGCATAGCAGTGTGCAGGACGTGTGCAGGATATATCCCCAGGCTACCTCACCTATTTGGTTGGAATTTATGATAACATTACTTTGTACTCAGGTACTTCAAATAGCACCTCTCTTTGGCAGTCATCTCTAGATTTTATTTCTAGTGCATAGAGATGACAATTACATGAAGATACAACAATATTTTTACCTATGGCAGTTGCATGTTCCCAAGAAAAGTATACAAGCGCCTTTACGGCCGCCTTCAGCTTGTGCTGAACAGAATTCCTGTAACACACTAAACAGGTGTCTTGTCACAATCCCAACCATTACAGATGCTGTAAGATGACACCAATGCCATGCCAACTACTTCATTTTTATAAAGGATATCTGTGGAGATGACTTTCACGGACAATTACTTATTCCAACCTCCTTTTCGGTGTGGTACCAAGTAGCCTAAAAGGCATTATTAGTTGCTGAACTCTGATACTTATTTTCAGATTAAGAATACGATCTCATGCACACATTATTATTGAGCATAGTTATTTTTATGGAACATGTGTTTTTTTTTTTTCTAGTGGCTAGTTTCACCACAGAGACACTGATGAGCATAAATACTTTTCCCAGCTGTGGTTGGGAAATGGAGAACAGAACGGAGCAGCAGAGAACTGTGATCTTTAGCAAACAAAAGACACTGAAATTCTGAGGGAGGAGGAATGCAGTCCATCTTCTCATCCCAACAGTCACCAAAAGGGGAAGACCAAGCTTTCTACTGTATTAGACAGCGGGGGGCGGGGGGAAGGTGAACCTACTGAGCCCAAAGACATTTGGTTAGGAAAGCCAGAAAAGAGCCTTTCCTTATGCTTTTTCTGTAAGCGTTGCCAACCCTTTTCATGTCTTGCTGCATCTAATAGTGTGTGCTCTTGACGTCTTGTTTCTAGAAGTCTCCATGCTCCATAAGGGCAAATAGATGAGACAGTTACAAGTAACATAACAAAACTCTCACGAGTTAGGGGTAGGAGAGCAGGAAGAAGTATGTATGGGAAGAAATGGAAAATGCAATCTAAGGAATGAGTTACTGCCAATGCATGTTTTCTACAGAGCCTATAACAAACATAAACTTAGGTTAATCATCTAACAAAATTTGAGATTTTATTAAACAATTAGTTCAACTATTATTTTGAACTAACTTGATTCCACATTTAATGCAGCCCAGCCTGTGTCACATGACCGGCAGACACACACAATTAGTGTTTTCATGAGTCAATTGGACCTATTTGGGAGCTCTATTTAAAACTTTTTTCAAGCTTAGGGGATGATTGCAATTAAATTCACTTCACTGGAGTTGTTAGCTTGATGACAAACCTCTTTAAATCAAACCTTTTCTGTCATTCTTCCTTATACTCTTCCTTTCAATACCCTGAGCGTAACTTTCTAGAGAAATTAATATTTTAGGCTATCTCCATTTTGCCTACCATTTTTAAACAGCTGATTCCCAGACATCATCTCTCATGCTCTCCATGTTAATACCCATAAAGCATCTCAGCACTCTAAAACTGGAGTCAATTCAGGCCTCGATCCAAATCCCTTAAAAATCTATTGGACTCTTCCAACTGATCATGGTAGCCATTGGTTTTAAGACATTTGAGTTCCCAGTCAGTTCTTGCTAGACGTCCTGGCCCTATGCATCACATATGTGAAACCACTTGGTTCTAGGACATGCAGTAAGGACAACTGAGTCAAGATGTGACAGAAATACTGATGAAGTGATTTGCGTAAAAAAAAAAAAAAGCACAATTTGTAGCTTTATCCAGTTATTTTTTAAGCAATTGTACTTAGCAGACGGAAGTAATCTTTCTCAAAGAGGAGAAAAAGAGGCCCGTGAAATTTTGTGAAGGGGTGAACAAATGCATTTTGGCTGCCACATGCCCAAGACAAAACACCAAATTCCTAATGATCTAGGAAAAAAGCTGCAACATGCGTGTTACTATATCGCGTGTTACGAGGTGACAGAGGTGAATAGTTTTGGTTGTTAAAATTAATAAAGCAGGCTACCTTTGTTCTTCCATTCACATACAAAATAGATCAGCACTGAATAAAAATATTTTTATTTCAGTCTCTTTATGTCAACTTTGTGTACTGTCTTTAAAAAAAAAGAATAGCATATATTATGATGTTTGGTTTACTACCATGTGGGATAATTGAAAACACAATTACATTACCTCTCAGGCACAAAGCTTTTCCAGGATGATAACATGCAAGAAAGGCAAATCATGCTGTAAGCAATGAGATGAAAAGACTGGAAGAAACTATACGCAATTCGCTTCCTAGACTAGATGGAATTGGCCAGAATTCAGATGTGGTACAAATGAGTATAAACAAAGGAGTTGCATTTGCTTACCTCATGTCTGAATTTGATCTATTGATCTTAGCCTATGAAAAGCAGTGGTACTGGGAGTAATTTAGCTGTAATTCCTGCTCTGTTGTAGTTAACTAAACTGTCATTGACTTCGACCTGCAGAAGATCAAGTTCAGAATGGTTAAGAACTTCCCCACTTTTAAAAGTATTATCCTCAACACATTACAAAGCAGAGGCAGGGCACAGAGGTCTGATTCCAACTGCCTTTAAAAGAAAAAACAAATACCAGTAAGACCTTTGCTATGAAACTTCAGTGGAACCAGGATTAAGGTTCTAGGCCACAAGAGAAAAATAATCTGTAATAAAATAACACTGTACTGTTCCAGACTAGTGTGAGAAAATTCTACTATAGTATGCTTCTGGTCTTTTAAGACAGACCGACCAAAACTTGATGAAAAAAAATTCTTACAAATGTGGAGGAATACAAAACAGCATTCAGAATGAGCACAACTCAGAGGAGGGTTACACGTAGCAAACAAATGATGTTCATGTTGAAATGCATGAGACGTGCTTTTTCTCACTGGAACACATACTTTATGATTTTCACATCAATCTATTCTCACTAGAAGCGACTCCATCTTCACTGGCCATAAAGCATAATCTCACGACATTACTTTTTAAGGCAAATAATTTGTTAGAAGGAAGAAAAGAATAACTGTTGTTAGACATAGTACCTGTTGCTAAACCTTTCTCAGGGTGCAGCTGCCATTTGCATGGCAATTGTACCACTCTATAGGTTAGGGTAAAGATACAGCCCTAACAACTCTTTTTTTTTTTGGGTTTTTTTTTTTTTTTTTTTTTTTTTTTAATTTTCTTTTGCAATCAGCCTTCAAACTTTTTCAGTCTACTTTTGAAAGAAGAGATTTTTGGCTCCAGGGACTCCAGCCACAGCCCATGAAAAGCAGAAGCAAGCAGAAGTCTTTTGGTACACCCAATTCCCTTCTCAAGACAGACAGACATCATTTTTTCAGATGAGACACAACCCGGCACTCCACAAAACAAAAACAAAAAAAAAAGTTTTTTTAAAGTGCATGACACAATGGAGGAAAGAGGTTAGTGCTGAGGGTAAATTCCAAATAGCTCGGCATGTTTTCCTGGATTGTCTCTTACGTAACCCCCAAAATTCAGTCTTGCAACAGCCTGCTGGGAGCAGAGGGGAGTGGGTCGGGAGCTCATTGACAATACCAGGCACATGTGCGCATACACACACAGCCACCACACGCACACGGCAACAAGAATTAGCTAGTCCACTGCAAATGTCAGCCAATTTATGTAATATCCTTTTACTCAGCATTTCTTATTCACTGGAGAGTGAAAAATCTCAATAAACAGTCTCTGAAGATTTGAAAGTGGGGGAAATTAGTTGGATTCATAGTCTTTCTCGGGTCACTGCTGTTGTTGGCTGCTTCATAGTCTATACGTTACTCCAATTAAGTAACCAGTGAACAAGCAGGCATTTATTTCTAAGAATCACCAATGCAATTGGTGTTAACAAGTTCTAATTGTTATTAACAGCAGCTGTCATTTTAAGTTGACTAAGCACAACAGCTCTGGGCTGCTGCTGTTCATGTTGTCCCGCGAGGCGCACAGAAGACTTACTCCGGAATCCAGTTTGTCCAGAGAATAGTTTTTCAGATGGTAGAGAGCCAGAAAGTACAGACCGGATGACAGCAGTGCTAAGACTTGCTGATTTAACACACCTAGGAAACAAAGGAAGAGCTGAGAAGTGGAAGGAGAGTTTGGAGATGAACAGACTGGATATAAATAATACCAATGATTTCCCCAGCCAACCTTTCTAGTAATTTAGAAGAAATACATTGGTGGTATACTTACACCACCTTGAAACAGGACCAAGAATCTCACCTGTTCAGTGCTTCAGAATTTTGGCAGATGATGAAATACGACCTTTGTGGCTACACTACATTACTTTTCTATTATTATTTTTATATTACTTTCATTTCAGAGCTCTAATTCCCTGTTCTTTCGGAGAGTGAGCAGTAATAAGCTGTTATGAATGCTGCAGCTTTTTTAAAAAAGAGGAAGGAAAGAGGAAGAAAGCAGATTTTCTACTCATCACAGAAGAAATTTCAGTTAATTGGCTTACTATCAGAAACAAAAGCTATTATGATCCAAGTAAAGCTTACGATGCACATCAGACAGAATTCTGAAATTAAATCATATCCCTTTACAGGTATTGAAAAACCTAAGAAGAATTTAGGGTTAAAGTTCCAAAACCAAGTACAGAAATTCACATTAAAATACGTGGTCTCTATTTCTGTAATGATGTCATAAGAGAAAAACAAAACATCTAATCAGCAAGCACTAAAACTTGAACTTTTACATTTGTTACAGTACTTGGGTTTACCATAGACACCTTTATTGCCTTGGAATGTCCATAGAAAACTCCCCTGATGAGCCTTCCCTTAAAAGCCATTGGTTTATGCTCCTCTTCAAAGCATAAAATTCAGTTTTTCCTACTCAAAACGTCTTAGTAACTGATTACATATTTAGGATTATCTATATGAGGGAGAGGGTTTTTTTTTTGTTTTTTTTTTTAATGATGAGGGTTCCAAAAATTGTGTAATATTTGGTGTACTGTTTTGTACCTGACTGGTCAAACCATTTTCTTGCAGCTATTTTGAACCTCCAAGATAAAGTAATCTGTTTATTCAGTCTCATGACTGATCCGATCTACCTGAAGAAATTTTATTCTGGAGAGTTTTGTTTTATTATAGTCATCTTCAATTCTAATGAATACTTCTGGTTTTGATGGAGAAGACAGATCTATTTAACATACGGATCTAACCTCTAAAACTGAGAGTAAAATTATTCTATGAAAGATAGGGGCATGTGTAGAAAATTAAAAAATAAATCTGGTTTACGTGAAAGAAAATGTTCGGCAATACTCTTAAACATTCTGTCAGCATCCATTTCATGTATTTACACGATTTAAGTTCTTTTTTGTGGCTTTTCTTTTTCAGTAACTAAAGTTTCCATTTGTTACTCTTGCTCCTCCTGGAAATACAGTGGTAAACGATAACATAATTTGTTATTACAAATACTTAGATGACTTTGCTGAAAGAGTATTTACCTCAAGCATGTCCCAAGAGTCATCAGATCCAGTTTGGCTTGAAGGTTCTGTCTAACATTAAATGCAAAATGTCCCTTTAGATAAAAGTAAAATAGAGGATACATTACTAAAAAACCTACAGGAAATGAGAAGGTATTAGAAATTGTGTTCTAGTTTAAGTGTAAAAAGATTATGTCTCAAACTATCATTGTCAATGATGCTTTATTTAAATGAATCCAGTTGATATGAGCTGAATATACGATTTTCCAGAACAGGAGGGTCATTTATATATGTCATAAACATAGAGTATCATTACAGGCCATTATGTAGTATCTCTAAAAAAACCCAGTGAGCTCCAGACTTGCTCTAAATCCTCCTGAATTCAGCCTCTCTTGACAGAAATATGGACTTGAGCAATGCCTGATGAGGTGCCTCCTACAAGAAACCCCAGTTGTAGAGAGCATACAGACACTACAGGCCTTGCAGTATGCAGGAGGATAGATGGTAATTTCTAAAACTGAGATTAATATGATCCTTTACCACAAAGAAATAAGCAGAAGTGACGGATTTTTATTTTATTTTCAACTTGGAATTTGTTTTATTTAGAGATGTTTAATTTATAATTATATCATGCTGGCTCAATGCTTAGTTGTGTTATGGCGCTCTGCCCAGAAATCCTCATGGATGCAGCTTTTAACAATTTCTTTTTGCTTCACAGATGGTCTGTATTTGCCTTTTGCCTTTTTTTTTTTTTTAATATATTAATTGCAAGATTTTAAAATTAAAAGAAAAAGCAATAACAACAGTGGAACTATTTTAGGCTTCAAGCCTTACTTGTCTGCAGGATTTCTTGTGGAACTGAGTTGCTTCAGATTAATGCAAAGTCTGCAACATACATACCATATCAATCTCTAAGTATAGTTTGAAATATTAGCAATACGTAATACCTTCAGAATTATGTCTGATGTAACAGTAAGAGATTATCTGTTGGAATTGCAACGACTACAAAACCTCTCATAAGGAATTGCCATTTATTGTTAGTCTGCTGTAGTGCAGCAGATCTTTGCTGCCTTAAACATACCTGTAAGGCAATGAGCAGACATTAATTATTACAATGAAGTCATAAACCTTTAAAGACCTACCTCGAGGCAAGGCATGGGATTGGGCTTACTTCGTTAACAAAAAATAGGTAATGCTGGAAAACTAGAAAAACGGAAATGGGGATTTTTCCCTGAAAGGGAAGAATGACAATATGTCCTTCCCCAGAGCAGTTCTTTCTGAGACAGCACAGCCTATAGGCAGTTCCCTATAGGGTACAGTGGAGTCTCCATAGACAATGCAGTAGTTTGACAAGGTCACATGGTTCCCACCAGTATCCTAAATATCAGCCTCTGGTAATCAACTTACTAAAAAAAACCACCAAACCAAAACAACAGCAACAAAAAATCAACTCATGATATTCTACAGCCTGGCTTATATATTACTCCAGATAACGTCAGGGAGATAGTCCCATCCACTGCTGGTACTGTCCTCCGGACACGGCTACGCAGTGACTCCGTCTTACATTCACTTCATTTTCAGTGACATTTCTTCTACAGGACTGGCAAGTCCTGACTGATTGCAGCAAATCACAAGTAGCCCTAGATTTTCTCAGAAGCAAACATTGGGATCTTGATCCCAAATATTTCATATTTAAGGATATTGTGGGGTTTGGCTTTAAGTCCCTCATTCTCCTGCCAATTTCAAATATGACTCAAAACCGAGTTCATTTTCTGATCTGTTGCAGTCATTCTCACAGGACTTTGTTAGAAGCAGAATATAGAGAGGATTGTAAGAAAATAATTTTGGAAGAATTTCTGGAGCTGGCATGTCCAAAAGGATTTAAGAGGCTAGATCAGATGACGAGGACATCATCTTTATATTAATCCCTTCCTTCCATGCACATTTTGGAGGCCTAGGAAGAATTCTCTCTTGCCTAGATTTTTCATATGAAAAGCTACTCATGTAGAGACAACCTCTACTGTAGAAGATATGCTGTTCGACTGTCTTGTCATTAATGAACATGAAATTAGCAGCTAATAAAAGATGGTGACACAGTAAAGCAATCCAAGAATAAATCCTAGACCACTTATGCCTCCTTCCCAGTAAGTTAAATTTCAGTGGGACTTCTGCTATTGTTCTCAACAGACCGCAAAGAGAAACTCAGGCTGTAATGAGCAGTGATTTCAAGGCAAATAAAAAGGAGTAAAAAAATGCCACAAAGAATCCTTCTTAGGCTGCTGGCAACAGCACAGCTACAAAATTAGCCTCTGCTTGTGACGTTCCAACAGATGGGTGTCACCCAGGTGGAACAGATGACACATCAAACAACAGTCAGTCTCTCTCTCCATCATATTTGACCCCAAAAGAAATTACAAAGCTCATATTTAAGGAAGAAATTACTGTGATATGCTATGCATATTATGCAAGTCATCCCATGTGCATTTAGAGACACAGGTACAGAACAGATTGTGTGATATAAGGGGTTTATCTACATTAATTTAACCTACAGGCATTATGGAAAGATAAGTCTGTAGCTGAGCTTCCTACACAAAATAAAACCTTTTTGATCTGTCTGTAAAGCAGATATTTTGTTGCAAACAACAAGAGGACGGAAGGTTATCATTAGTTGCATTTAAAAACAAAACACAATGGAGAAATAAAGTGCAGTGAAAGAAAAGAAACAGGCTAAAGATAAAGTTACCTCAGCAGATTTACATGCTTCTCTCTTTATGAAGAGGCATCAGCAGAGCAATGCACGTGGGCTTAAAAAAATGAGTTTACAACTGCTACAACTGCCTGGGGGAGGGTGGACCCATGTCACTGTGGATCCCACAGTTCAGAGATAGACATAGAGCCTGATAGTTGATCAGACTATTTATCTGATTATTATTGATGGCACAGTACAGAATATTTTGCTGAATGAGGTCCCTTACTGGGCCAGATCCTGGCCTGCAAGGCTGCTGTGGGGAACTGAGCCATCCCAGTGGGCTGACAACCGGCCTCCTGGGGACGAAAACCCACCCACAGGAGAAACTCAGCACAACGCTGACCATACGAGGAGAAGATTTGCTGTATAGCATATACAGGTCCTAGAGGGTGAGTGACATTTTAAACAAAGCTGGACCAGTTCAGTCAGAAATGGATATAAACCCAGTGAAATTCCTGAGATGTCAAGACAGGTAACTTGTATTTTCTCCTCAGGAAATTTGTTTTTTTTTCAGGTAAGTATTTAAAGGAAAGCAGGTAGGTTTTCATCTATTTAGGACTCCTGCTAAAAGCAATGAATTTGTAAACACGGGAAGCAAAATAGGGTATGAATCTATTCTAAAGGAAGCATAATTAAGAGCACTTTATTTTTACTGCCCACAGTAAAAAACCTCAATAGCTAGAAACATTTGCTGTTTTTCAAAGCTTGAATATTTCAAAAAGACTGTTTTCCATCCAATATCACAAGGGGGAAATAACCAAGACCAAAATAATGTCTCACTGATTTTATTTTATGTATGAATCAACTCTTCTAAAGGAAATACTACCTTCTTTCACTAGAAGCATGGAAGAGTTCAAGGATACAGTATGTATTTTTAAAGAAAAACCTAATACACATGTTTGGAAAGGAAGAGGACAAGACTTAAGCTCCTGGCAGTATTTGCAGACATCCACAGACATTTTGAATAGAGGTATTCTTCTGGGGGCTTTCACCTTGTCTGAAGGTTTTGTACTTGTTCCAGGTCTTGCACTGTTTATTACATTTTAAAAAGTCAAGTTATTCTTTCCTACTGCACTGCAAACTAGAACATTACTCTTGCTAATTTTGGGGACTCAAGAGCAAACAGAGCAGGGGAAGAGTCAGACATAGATGAAAGCATAATTCTAAAAAAGCAATTTAAGTTTCCACTTAGGAAAAAAAAAAAAAACAACCAAAAACCAAACTCAACAAAACCAAACAGAATAAGTAAAGATTTTCCTCAAACCTGCAGCAATGAAGCCTGTTAATTTTCTCATTGCAATATTAAAACCATTGATGTCAAAAATGCCTGACCCAGCACTGCATCACATTAGCAATCCAGGAAACATGACAAGGGACAACTTCTTACGCTTTTGTCAGACCAAGACAAATAAACAGACAGAGATCTGACACTGGAGATGAATATTAAAGCCGTAAGTAAAGAGATTGCATGTAAAGTAAGTGATTGCAGATTATAAGGAATTCTTTAAAAGAGATATTAAGAAGAGTTAGTGCAACTCAAAACACAAACCCCCACACATATACTGCAGTCTCTTCATTTCCAGAGTATTTAAAAAGAAGACATTCATTCCATCCTGCCAATATGCCAACTTGTATGTAGAGGAACCATTCTGCTCTACTGAGTTTGCACTGTTACGTTGTATGACTACTAGTAGCTCTACTTGGCACACTATAACTGCTGTGGTTTAATCTTCACCCTATATTCCAAAAAAGAGCTAGTGTTCACTATCAAGGTTTACTACTACCCTCCAAGAACTACCCTGTCCTAAATATTATCCTTACAGAGTCCAGACTTGTGGGAATTCTGTATGGCCAAGCAATGCAGGAGGCTTTTAGACAAATTCCATCAGCTTCATCAGGTTTGCAAATCAAGGAAATGTCTTTCAAAGTGAAGAAGCCAAATCTTAAATGACATCAAACATTCATTCATCACTATAATAATTCTGACTCCTATTCGTTATCCAAGGCCTCATTTTGTTACACACTATATGAACGGAATAAAGAGTTTCTTCTCTACAGAGTTTGCAGTTTGAGAGATAAGAAACACATTGATAGAGCTGGATATGACTGTCTCCGAAGCTGACCATTCTCCCTAAGTGACATTCCCTGTAGGAGGCATCCTTTAACTACTAGAGATGCTGGGCTCTTCATGCATCTACTGCATCACTGAAGCAAATTTTTACCAGGTCATTATTAAGTACTCAATTGCTATTGCTCTTAGAGCTTATTAGAGGTTCATCTGAGAAAGTGCGGCTTTTAATGAAGGCTGCACTCCTCATCAGCATTAGCAGTCCTCAATTTTATATTTCTTTCCACTAAGAAATGACCAGAAAGACATCCTTTTCCAGTATTCAGAAAACTGAGGAAGGACGATCATGTTTTTGCAATAATCTGTTTCTTAGGGACCAAGCCTTTTAACTCCCCAAAGCAATGGAAACTTCACTGACGTTTTTAATGAAAAAGGGATTGGTTCCTCTATTAATTCACAACCAAAGCATGATTTCCCCTTCCCCTCCAGTCTCCTGAGAATAACATATCAGTGAAATAACATCTTGTCACACATGCACATCAGCAAAAGCATCTGTAAATTCTCATTCAAGAACTGAATTTGTGGTAGTGGCTCATAGCAACACATAAAACAGAAAGAAAACAGCTTGATTGGCCTTTTAAAAGAAAATCCAGCTCATAACAAATCCTATTTTAACTTGTTAGCTGAGGAAGATGGATGTGAGAATTTGAGGGAAGGCAAGGAATGGAACATCTTATTTGTATAATGCCTCTTCACATCATGGCCACGTGTTAAATTCCAAGTATCATGTTGTAGGGCAGTCTAAAGTTCTATTTTACAGGTAAGCGAACACAGTTAATTAAAGCAGCACCTCTTGGCACAGACAGAAGTCACGTACTTTTAAATTAGCCCCTGTATTTTGGAAGACCTTTCTTCAGCAGTTTAATAATAAGCCTGTTTAATGATCAGACTTGAACAAATAAGAGACACCGGAATAACCAATTTTAAGTCATTTCCTCCAGCTTCTCCTGGCCTTGAAACTCCTCTCTTCTTCCACAGTTTCACTGGCCTTATGAATGGTTGTGAGAGGAATCTGGAAGGCTGGAGGTCCTTCTCAAGCTCTGTTGGGAAACGGTCCCGAGTATCCAACACTGGAGCTGAGATTTGAGAGCCGTTCCCGTATTAGCCACAGCAACTCCATGTATAGTAATTACTGATCTGACATTCGGCAATTCTGTTGAGCTTATTTACAGCACTGCTCTGAGATGCCAAATACTTCGAGAATACAAGCTAGAATAATTGCATAGTCAGGGTCACACATAAAATCATTTTTTAAGTTAATTGCCTGGTACTTAAGATAAACAAAGATAGATTTGGGCTTCTTTTCCAGTAAAGCTCTCTTACTGCCAATTACATCTGAGTTTCCTGGCTACTGGCAGTCATCAGCGTACTGTCACAGCTAAATGGCTCCAGAAAACAAGTATCCTTAACAAGAAGAACTTGAATGATATGCTTGGGATGGTTATTTAAACAGAGCTTACATAAACTAAGAGATGAAGGGCAGTGAGAAGCGAGGTACTGAACACTGACTGCCCCTTACCTTGAGCAAGGCATACTCAAGGAATTGGAATAATGTTATATTAGGAGGACTTTGCCAGTTAATTAAACTGATCTAATCAACACATCTGTATTGCTGCAGGTGTACTAGTCTAATTTTCATCACTGTGGGGAATCAAAGACATTATACTGATACGGAATTATACACATGTAATTGCGTTCATGACCACTTCCCTTAAAACAGTATGTGCATGGTATATGCGTATCTTTGAGCTGCAACCCACGGACAGAACTGCAAATGCAGGAAGCAGCAAATGCAATACAGGAATTAATACCCAAAACAAGACATAATTCCTTTCAATTTACTGGAGGGGTTCTTTTTGTACAAGGCTGTTCTTGGACAAAATTGGGATTTACTGATAATAGATAGTTATTCTGAAAAAGGAGGTATTTTGATGGTTTTCTTTGACGTAAACAGGAGGTGAATAGATTAACTGCCCTAGCTCAGAATTGTATGACTAGACTACAGGTTAGTGTTGCTAACTGAGAAACTGCATCTGTTCTGCTCTAGAATGTGTGTATATATATGAAGATATTTAAATAAAATTTATTTTATACAACTCCCCTGGAGTTATTTTGGCTCTCCAGTACCAACAAATAGGGGTTTTCTGTTGTTTGTTTTTGTTTTGTTTTGAAGTTTAGTCAGTGAAAGCAGTGACTCAGATTACACCTTGGAAATAAATCAGTTCACCAACTGAGTTATTTTTAGTCATCTCTCCAAATCTGCAACACTGGTTAAATATTTGGTCTCACAACACAGCAGACAAAAGTTGCGAATAGCACTAAACCCCAACCCACTGATTTGAGCTGAAATAAAAAGACAGTCAGGGACCAATCTTCCCATTACTTCTAAATAAAAACTGCATGCTGTCTTTTGTACGCTTGCAATAATTAAAAAATAATCCTATTGTTTGGAGTAGCACTTGGTCCCCAAGGAAAGAATTCCTTTCCATCTAAACAGATTTTTACTTTTGTTTTGAATCTCTGCCAGGCAGGGAAACCAAATACAGGCCTTCCCCACTTGGTTTCCCCCCCTTCCCATGGGCTCTTTCACCATCTGTGCATGATCATGGCCCAGCCTTTCTTCCACCCCCCTGAAAAGCACACAAGGATTCCTCCCAAACATGTCTCATCGTGGGAACACGTGGCTGCTGGGGATGGCGCTGGTGAACTTGGGGTTGGATTAAATGTAACATGAAGCCACTCTCCAGGGGCCATCGGGGGCCTGACGTGGAGGGAGAAGTTGGGGAACTATTTTTTCCCTCCACTCAGGGAAGCGTCTCTTCCCCAAACTGCCCTTGTTCCTCCCTGAACTGCGTGTGACAGGGAAGGCACCGTCACTCCCTCTCCTCCCGCTCCCAACCACCACAGCTGGCACCGAAACCTGTACAGGTTTTCTGTGCACTCCCCATTTCAGCAACTGCTCTGTAGACTACTAGAGCCGCTCTGCGGGGTTTCTGTCTGTAAATCCATGCACTAATGAATTCACTGATCACTCTTCTGCATGGCCCTGCTAAACCATCGAGCTGTTATGTACCATCCCTCTCCACGGCTGCTCAGGATGCTCCCTGTCATGTCCTCTGTGGGGATTCAGTGCTTTGAGCTCAAAGGCATTAATGCAAGGGAGGTGGTGAATGCTGTGGTCAACACTTGGCCCATAGAGATCACACGTTAGTCAGTCTGCAGGAAGCTTCGCTGTGACTAGTTTACACTGACAATGTCTTTGAATAGCAAAGGCTTGAAACTCCCTTCTAAGAAAACCTGGCTTTTCAGAAGCCACCAAAGTACTCAACACCACAGACACGTGATTATTAATTTCATTTTTGTTCCTCTGCTAAATCTTGAAATGCACGCTACATGCCTGGAAAAGGGAGTGCATGCAGGGGAACAGAAGTGCAGTTGCACCTCAAACATTGTTTCATCTGATTACACG
The DNA here is from genome assembly GCF_000690835.1 of Fulmarus glacialis. Taxonomy (NCBI): domain Eukaryota; kingdom Metazoa; phylum Chordata; class Aves; order Procellariiformes; family Procellariidae; genus Fulmarus; species Fulmarus glacialis. Next base: position 12,648 of record NW_009213318.1, on the reverse strand, counting down.
CTCCTGTCTAGTCCCTGCTGTATTGGCAAGTATTGCAAGCATTTGCAAGGACTTGCAGAAGTACTTGCAGAAGGTTCCAGCTCAGGTTATGTTCTCAAGGCTAACGCACGTAACACAGTTCCAGCTCTGCTAGGCACTGTGGAATACACAGTTCAGAATTTGCAAAACGTGCATGCATGGACAGCCACAAATGTTAACTGCAGCTTTCCAAAGGGAAACAACAGCAAAAATAACGAAGTTTTCAGGAACATAATGCAACAAACTGAATCCCAGTACTCACAGCAAACCATCACTGAAATGCAGCTAAAGACACCACTGCAGGTGTTTTTCAAAAGCCTAAAGAAATGGATATTACTAATGGAATAAACAGATAGAAAGCCAAAATAGATGGACCAGTGTGTTCGTTTCTTCCTTCCACCATTCAGGAACAAAACCAGTCTCTAGTTTGTGCACATACCTGAGCTGTTCTCACTCTCCCTTCAACTGGACTGAAATCATCCCTGTAGACATTAGTTCTTGGAGCAATGTTATCTACAAAGAAAAAGCCCTTTAAGACTGCAGATCTATTCTATATTTGGTTAACACACCGTCTTGAAAGAAAAGGGTCTTGGTCCTGCAGCTTTGCTATAAATGGTTAATTAATGCAGCAACGCTGGTGGCAAGTGGCAGAATTTAGTCTGTGATTTTTTGATTTTTCCAAATTCGTGTCATACAAACTATGCTCTAACTATATCGGTGTGGAATTGATCTCAAAAGGATTACTGATCTACAGAGAGAGAGGAATAAAACTGGAATATACTCCCTCTGCTTCAAAGTGCCATCAGCGAGTTACACTTCTACAAGTGACTTTGAGGAAAGAGCTATAGAAACAGCAGTATGGATGGTCACATCCCGGAAGGTACCAAAAGCTAAAACGTTTAGCTTAACTCCCAAAGTAAAGAATTAATACAAAGAGGTTGCGCAAGGGAGAGAGCAAATGTATCACTGTGCCACACTTTTGAACACCCCATCACATGCTGACCCCTTCAAAAAGTAAAAAATATCCCATGAAGCCTGTGGTTTTGATACAAAAAAGAGCATTCATAGCTGGTCAGTACCAGATCCATGTTTTACATTAGCTGTAGAAAAACAAATGAACAATTTAACACTCCCTGTCAATTTGCCTTACACAAATTGTAAGGCTTGTAATAAGCGTTGTTAAAGGTTCTCCCAAAAGTGCCCGTTGTGCACAGCAGTCCTGGCAACATTGCAGGTTCCAATAACAGCAAGCACATCCTTGAAGCAGCAGCTCAGTCACATTTGAGTATGGCACTGTCATATAGCAGGGTGTTATGGAGTTTAAACACAAAAAAAGATTAAAAAAAAAAAATCAATAATGAGACATTTCATTCATTCGTTACCTGGTAGAGTTGGTACGACTCCTCTAGATGTCCTGCCTGAGTTGGTTATGTGAAGCCAACCTGCTTTTCATAGAAGAAGGTCGGTTCTTGATGCTGGCCTGCTGCAAGATCCCCAGTTACTTTGATCCACTGCAGAAATTCTTAGACAACTAAACTTCTTAATGTCACTGGGCAAGACGCATGCTGAAAACATTTGTTCTAAAACAAACACTGGCAGGAATAAATCAAGAAGTTCAAAAGGAAATAAAGAGGTTAGGCAGCTTCCATACACAGACACCAGGGTAAGCTTGTTTCTTACTCAATTAGATATTACTACTACTAATTCCACCCAGAGACATTTTATGGGGGCCTAGGAGTGCTTGGAGAGTACAGAAAATATATCAAAGATATAATTTATAGCTGCTAGTGTCATTTTACATTGTTCAAAAATATTTTTGTGTGAGTTTGCATCAGTTTCCCAAAGTAACATAGCAAAAGGTAATCTAGTCTCACTAACTACAGACCCCAATGCATGAAAAGGAAACATGCTGGACAGGTGATGTTTCTAAGTAAAAAAGCAAACCATGTTATTCCCCCTGAATGAGGGGCACAGGACAGCAGGCAGATCTTTGAAATGTTGAATCCTCTAAAAAAAATTCCACTCCGCTCCCCATACTTGAATCTTTCCCAGGATAAACTGATGTGGAGATAGGGCAGCCCAGAAGAGCATCCCAAATAGTCTCCTTCCACATCCTCCCACCAAGTCATTCCAAGCCACTGTGGCTTGATAAAAAACAACCCCAGCTATTCGTGATCCCAGACTGCCTCGCTCAGGGAGGTTTAGTTTTGCCTTTGCTGGAAGACACCCAGCTCCCCACTCCCTGCCTCCCCGACTTGGGCAGGTAAAGCACAGGGCAGCCAGCTCATAGCCGGGCAAGGCAGTGGGCAGCCAGGGTGGCAGAGCTCACCGGTGGGATGGCTGGGGCAGCAAGCTGACACCTGCCAGGCTGCTCCATGTCGCAGTAGCACATTCAGCTTGCTGCGAGCACCAGTCGCACACATCCCTCTCTCTAAATATATGCACACACATGATTTCTTCTTACTTCAGTTTTTCAACGTAAGAATTTAGACAGAAGGTCCAAAGGGAAGAGAGGAAGCCATAGCAGAACTCATCTGAGACACATCCCAGTTCTCTTTCCTTTGCTCTTTCTTTTCTTTACCCACTGTGCTGTAGCAGGCAAAGAAATTAATAAATCTTCTGCCAATGCTAATGGGTCACTTTACAGTAGACATAAACCTTGGGGAAAACTCTGTAATCGAGACTTCCTTCTGCCTTTGGGATTTAAGCTAACATCTTTGCGCTGGGACAATGAAGTTTTTCCTCAAATACTGAAAAGAAATGCAAGGAAAGCTGACAGGCTTCCCACTGCACAGAGGGGAGCCAGACAGCATTTACCCTAACTCCAGAAAACTGGGCTTTGCCACACACACAACAAACCTCCTTCCAGTAACCCCTGAGTAAGTAACAAGTTGACTTGCACCGTAAACTCTAGAGGAATACAGCTAGGAAAGCAACTCCTTCAACAGCACAGCTAAAACACACCTCACCAGTTTCTTGCTAGGTAGTGCTCTGTAGCACATTCCTACCTCTAGAATACCTGTGGTTATGCCAACTGATATACATAAGTAAAAGCTGGTTTCAGTAAAGCTCTATTTTTATTAGAAAATAAAGGTACATATAGGAAGCAACAGAGTTGTTCAAGTAACGCTTGAGCCACGAGTTAACTCAGATTCGGCATGGGCACACTTCTGTAAGGTCAGGGGTTTATTTCATTCACCCAGCACATGCAATCTACATTGTTAGCCTGCTTGTAGCCCGCTCCTGTCTCCCCTGGCAGGACACCTCACCCCTCAGGGCAGAGATGCACCTTCTACATCAGTCCTCCTTCAACTGATGGGATAACTCAGGTCTACCAGTCACTTCGTCCTCTAAGCAAAGCTGAAACTCTCTTGTCAGTCACTCCGTAACTTTTCTCCTAGATTAGATCCCCCTCTCCACCTCCCTCCCCTGAAAAAAGGAAATGTCCTCCCAGCCTCTTCAGCAGCCATGGCCTGGGATATCAAAAGGAGGTCAGTACAAATAAACTGTCTCGACTCTCCCAACTCTCTTGTGAGCTCAGGTTTTCTCCTTCAGCCCTTCCTGCTCCGTAACTACCTTAACCTCCCCAGCCTCCACCCTCCCACAGTCATTTCTTGGCCCACCTGGGGACCATTGCCTCCTACATTTCCTAGCTCATTTTTTTCAGCAGGCAAACTATCAGATGCCTCTTGACAACCATTCACCATCAGGCTATCAGTCCTTATGGGACCAGAATTTGCAAGCAGGCTGTGCCCTCTCGGCTAGCCCAGCTTGGGACGAGGGTCTTGCTGCTATGATTAAGACCTCTACTACATTTCAGGAAATCATGAAAGAGCAGAGAGGCCTAAAACGTTGGCCTTATAAAGATAAACATTAAATAAAATAGCATCAGCCCTAAATAGAAGGAGGAGTGTGCTGGGAATGATGATACTGGGATGCAAGGGAGAAACAAGGCACCTGACTAGGACAGGGTTTCAGCAGGGAGTGAGATGCTGCCTACTCCGTGGGACAATCCCTTCCCAAAAATCTCTGCCATTCCCCAATTTCCCAGGCACGTCAAATGTAAAAGCTTAGCTCTTCCATCACATCATACTCTACATAAACAGCCTTTGTGTACCCTAGGAGGAGCCTCTGCCCAGGAGAAGCTGGAATCGCCCGTGGCAGTTGTTGAAATCATTCCCTGCGCTGAGAGCCATGGCAGACACGCACAGGACCTCATTCTATGTTGCAAAGAGGTTTGAGAGATTTGAAGCTGAGGAAGCCACGCGTGTATATCGTATTTCACACTGCAGAAGGAGGATGCCTTGAGGACAGCATGCATGTTAGTCTTCTATGTATATCAAAGAAATAATTTTAAGTAATCCAGGATACAATATCTAGTTAGTTTATAAAATTTTCCATTTCATTGGTCTGTAGAAAAGCAAGTGTTAAATAATCAAAATATAATGTCTGACAGCTTTTTAGAAAACCTCTGCATCACAATATTTAAATATATCATTATGTGCTTTTTAAAAGCCTGATTGGAAAAATTACATCATTTTGGATTTTCTCAACATCTGGTGCGTCAGCTCTCAGTGTCTAAGAGCCCTATAAATAGATGTTTGGACCACCTCAATACAATTCACGTATGCAGTTTTTCCATAATCCACTTAACTCTATTATTCAAATAAAGTGCAACTGGATCGTTTCTTGGGAACAGGGATTATGCAATGCTCAGTACAGGAGGTTCAAGAAAAACAGTATAAAGCCAAACATGAGCTGCAAACACTTGCAGAGAAGCAGAGTTTGTTTATATTTATTTATATACCATATTTCCATTTCTTTCTCACCTAACAGCCACTAGCTCCTTTTGCCTCTTTTGATCTACTAAACTCTTTCTCATATCTTAGTATACCAAGAGTGTGGCCAAGCAGTTAAACATCAATTGCCAACCGATTAATAATGAAAATGTAATTGCAGGATGATGAAAACTTTAATATAACTAGATCCCTATGCTGCTAGGAACTACTGTTTTAAATTAAAATTATAAATCCCTATAGTACTGACGAGATTTTGCCAAAATCCACTGAATTCTGGAGTTTGTTAGAAAACCAAAATATTTACAGTTTCAGGTCGGAGATGGCCAAATACTACGAGCATAACTTTCTACACACAGAAGAGTTTTTCTCTCATATTTCTAAAAGGCAACTGCTATTAATATGCTCCCTTAAACTCCTTAAAAGCCTTCCAGTTGCATGCAAGTAGAATACAAATATAAAAATAAAAATATGCAATTCAGCAATGAGAACTCTGAACAAAACCCTTGAAAACAAACCGTGTAACACTACTTTAATACACAGACACACATATATACCTATATCTACCTAAACCATACTTAAGGATGAATTTCATTATCTGTGTCTTTCAATTATTCACCTAGTGTGAACCACTTGGGTAAACAGCTCTGTGAAAGATCTGAGTATATCATTTGATACAATATATATTAGCGTAGAAGAAAGCTCCAGGATAAAATGCATTAAGATGGATTCTTTTCTTCATAAAAATGAAGTTAGGGCTTCTGGTCAATTCAACACTCAAAAGCTGTTTCTAAGGATCCCAATTTCATCTCATGCTTAAGGTTCATTTAGAACCTCGGTAGCCTACCCCACCTCTCTGGGGAACTCCCAGCTATGGAGACGCATAAGCTGGGAGCAAGTCTCAAAAAGTGCTATTTTTAGCAGAATGCAGTGTAGGTTTTGGAGTTAATGTGCTACGGGGATGAAGACATGAAAGGAAGCAAAAAAATTTGGAGAACATGAGGGAGGTAGAAAATATCAGATACTGTCAAATATCTACTGACAATTATAATGGGGTATAATGCCGAAGTGTTGGCATCACGGGGGGAGACACTTTGGGAACTGTCTTTCCTTTTCATTAATTCAAGCCCTGTGGAATTAGGCACTGTGAAATGCACAGGTAGAGGGGAAGGGCCTTCCCAGGAGGAAGGAGCAACTCCAGCAGGGAACAGAGGCAGAGAACTGTGTTAAGGCTCAGTACAAGTCAACTGGGGGACTGCCAGTGGTCACGGGGGTTTGAGGCAGCTGATGGCTCTTCTCTGAGATGTCTTCTGCAGTGGGGAGATACTGCAAAGAACGTAAGTCCGGAAGAAAAAACATCCACTTAAAATAGTAAATAAGCAGCAGCGAAGGCTCTAACAATAAAATAACCACTTGGTTTTTGTCTGCCTTTCCATTGAATCACAACTCAGAAAACACTCTTTAGCCCACCCGAATTCTTAGCTTTCACCACAGAAGGACTGTCTGCCACCAACACCAGCAATCACGAGTAAGTGCTTAACCGAGTACTGCCAGCCATTAGCATTTTAATTAGAAAGCTCCTAAAAGCAAGCATCTGCTTTAGCGATACCATTTCCATTCTTTTTCCATTCTGTTTTCACTGGAATGGTGAGACATTTCACTTTAAGTGTGATTCAGAATTCCAATTTCAGAAAAAATATCTCCATAGTTACACACCTCTTTCTTGCAACAAAGTGCCAGTTCTCCATGGCTCTGCTTTCAAATTTTAAGTGCTGAAATGCAGTAAAAATGCCTTGCCTCAATCATCATGACAGATTCGTTTTCGGTTTTTAGCCAACAGCTAAAACATACAACAACATTTTCCTCTCTGCAAGGATAACTGAAAGAGACCAAAGGAAATAATCTAAAAATCCAACTCGCGATGTAAAAGAAAACTTTGTGTAGAGATACATCCATTATATAATACCAATAGGGAGGATTCAGCCTAAACTTATGTCAAAACAAAAGACATTCCAAAGGGTGTGTATTTGAAAATAAGAGATATATGGCCCATATAAATATGCAAAGGTAGAATATACTAATACAATCCCTTAGCATTAAATGTAACACTCAAATTATTGCAAGTTTAACTCTTACATTTGCAATACGCAGAAATTAAGAGCAAGATATTAATTAAAAATTAATTACCTTATATATATTCTTTCATTTAACACAAGTATGCCAATGTTATGTAAGAAATCCCTACCCTTCTTTAGAAGACATTAAACAAGAATAATTTACAGAACACAAGTCCAAATACCTTATACAGACAGCTCATATTCAAAACGTAAGCATATCCAAGGTATCAAACTTCTCTCCAACTAGACTCGACATTTACCCACCTGCCCAGTGCTCCTCATTATAATGAAAAAAACTGCACATCTGCTCTGCTAAATAAGATTAGAGAAGTCAGTTTGGCTGGATTAATCTATCCATACAGACAATATCATTAGTTAGAAGTGCATGGCTGGGGTTAGAGGTAAGCCCATAAGTGACTTTTGTTTGTTATTTAACTCCCGTTTCCAGAAATGGGAAATTGTATTTATCTTGTGACTGTCTCACATTCTGATTTCCGCTGTTACACTCTAAAGTGATAATCACATCTAAATGTTTGCTTTATAAATGATGAAGAAATGTAGGTTGCACCTGGACTTCTTCCACTGACTCATGGACTTACAAATAAAGCCTGCAAGTCCTATAAAAACATAAATTCACTTGACATATGTGAGTTCAGTAGCTGATTCCTTTTGGGACCTGTGATAATTTCGGCATCTGTTTGAAGCACTAGTAGCACCAAGTCTAGAGCTCTCCGCCATGCCTCTGTCTTGGCTGTAACATTATCATAAACCTTTAAACCCTCTCCGTGGTCAGCGAAGGGACCAGAACCACCCCTGAGCAGATCACCTCTTCTAAACTCTTTCAATATATATGCTGAGGGAGAGCCAGAGTCAGCTGCTTTTTTGAGGTGATGATCAACTAAGGTACGCGCTTCCAACTCCGATGCAGCTTTTGCAGTGTTACACATAACCACTGAAAGATACTGCTTCCAGCCGCTTGCTAATGCTTGGAGCACAACTGATTTATACTCTGTCGCAGATGCTGCCAGCCAAGGATTGTGAAACTCTTTCACACTGTTTTTATTTGCTTGCTGTAAAGGCTGTTCTGCAAGCATCTGAATGTGACTAAGGCACAAGAGCTCCACTGCACCACCACCAAGAAAAACCTTCTCATCATTTAAAGCATGATGGAGTCGATATACTGGAGTCCAGAACTGGTCTTCGATGAGCTGCATCTTTGAAGCTACAGTAGTGGTAAGCACGGCCGTGAGCAGGGGAATTCCTTGCACTTTTATCCTGACTGGCACAAGCTCACCCAGATCCATTACACGCCCGTCGCAGGCCTCCCACAGCTCCACTTGGGCCCCGCTCCCCACACAAGAAGCATTCAGCTGGGTGAGGTATGTCACTGGCTGGGTGCTGGTGACCTCCCCAAAAGCACACAACACATCCCGAGTCACAGAACCAATTAGCAATATACTGTTTGCTATGCATCTTTCCATTAAGTTTTCGCACACATTTCCTTTGACCAAAACCAAGTTTACTTCAAAGCTTATCAGAATATCTAACATACTGCTTAGCCACAAGTCTCCTGCTCTGACTTCCTGTAGGCTCGGATGCTCCAATACAGTCCTCACATTACATGGTCTATTAAAACCTAAGTGACGATATTGTTCAGTTAGGTCACCATCCATTAGCAGAATCCGAAGGGGTTTGTCTTCAAAGTATTTGATAACCGTGGCTTGTTCTGGTGATACTAATGTGACAAAGCCTGGGGAGACACAAGAATAGCTTTCAGGCAGGCCCAGTAAACAGCACGTCACAATTTCTGCAATATTAAACTGGGAAGAGCCGCTGCATTCTGCTCTCTCTTGTTGATACGCAACAATGCTTTGTAGCAGTTTCATGCTAGTCTGATTTCCATGGCTCAAAGTCATTGCCAGGTGTCCTAAACCATAACATTCACATGGATCTGCTGATTGTCCTGAAAGGTATCCCTGAAAATTACCTTGCTGACTTGAAAAATGGCTTTTTCCTAGAGCGCTGAAGTATCTGCTGTGGGTTAACTTTTGTCTGTGACAGCTGGATGCGGTAACACCACTTCCAGAAATCACAGATGTACTTTTGTCACCCGCTGGTTTGACAAGAGAAGCTATTGAACCAAAGCCGGCCAAAGGTGAAACCAGACACCTGTTAAAATTACAATCATCTTCTTGATGGGGACAAGAATTTATTGGAATTACTTCTTCTGGTGCAGAAATATCTTTCTGAAAATACAGGAAAATCTGAGGATTTAGAAGACTGTCATGTCCAATTTGGCAAGTTTTGCTTTTAAAAGCATTTGGCCTAACACTGCTAGAACAGAGCTCTTTATTTACATCATGTGTTGATATTTGAAGACACTGGACTCTCTCACAACAAGAGTTCAACCCCTCAGACATCACAGATACTACTGCTGAAACAGGAACATTCTGCTGGAGGCACTCCAGTATGGCATTGCTCCATGCACCAATGAGAAACAACAGGGTACTCATTCCAGTCTTAAACTCCTTGTTTTGTGCCTGAATGGTTTCATTAAGAAGCTGTCCAGCAGCACTAGTTAAATCCAAACTTTCAATCAGTCTAACAGCAGAACAAATCAATGTGCTTTGGTTGGTGCTTTCATCCACAATGAATTTACATGATTTCATTGGCCCCAATAATGTTCTTCCAGCTAACGCTAAGGACGAGAGCTGCTGAAGTCCAATATGTCTTCTTGCATTCACATCCCTGAAAGCCATGGGCAGCAGGCAGCATCTGTGAACAGAACACAAACTTATTGCCCCATCCTCACAGCACTCCAGAGCATATGTCACCAAAAACTTAAATGAACAGTCTAACATTGAACACAGCTCTCCTGCAACGCTGTCTGTATAAAACAGTTCTTCATCCTGTGCACTTATTATGAGATATCCACGCACACAGTTGCTGAAATGGTGCATTGCTAAAGAATTTTTTCTTGCTGGCAGATAGTACAGTACTATTAATTCTGGTGGTTTCTTAAATGCGAAGCAGTACAGATTCTATAGAACTACCTTTCTCTCCTGACTGGCTATCTGGAGTTATTTGCCTTTCTTAGAGCAAAAGTTCCTTAAAGCAGAATGGACAATTATGTGCAAAAAAGTGCTCTGCACAGATCCATCTTGGTACCAATAGTTATGCCACTGACTTTAACCTTCAAATCTGGAAAAACATAATCAAACTTATTTTATTCCAATTCTATTTATTCCATTTAGCACGCATCAATACTTCATTAAACGTGCATGAAAAGGAATGCCACTTCTTTATACCTCACAAAGCAAACTGCCAAGACTTTAAAGTTTTGATCTACTACTCAGTTTAACCATGCCAGAAATAAGTCTTCTTTCCCTTGAAATCCCTTCCACACCACGCTCCTGTGGCAGACCACATGGATTAAACTAAAGCTTCCTCTTTTTTTTCTTTTTTACATGAAAAAGTATACACACCAAGAATTAAGAAGCCTTAGCCATATACCTTCAAATAATTTATTTCATCTCCCTAAAGGTCCCTTTGCATAGCTATTCCAAATCAAAGAAACTCTTTTTCTGCCCCACTCAATGAAAGTCCATCTGAATATTAACTCAAATGAAGACAAAGCGTGAATTTAAAAAGCAGAGCAGACAATCAGAAATAATCTTTATATGCTGACAGACCTGAAGTTATAGTCTAGCCCATACTGACAACAGAATTTCCCTTCAATTACTAAATACATCCTTAAGTACCAAAAGAATCATTAACCAAGAAATTACTTTAGTCTATAATTATCTGTAATCAACAAGTTAAGAAAAGGACTTTTAGATAAGCAAGTACTTTTGGCTTTAAAACTGCACTGGGAGTGTGCATCTGAAAACCTCCATCCAACCTGCTTAAGGGTTTTTCTAGAAATTTTTCTTGGCCATCTCTTGTGATAATGGTCTAGCCATGCTATGTATCCGTATCAGTACTTCCAGTAGTAATAATAAAAAAGCCTCTTTTTTTCTTAACTGGAATCCTTAGCTTAATATCACAGGTAGCTTGTTTTGAAACAAACAAACAAAAAAATGGAAGTGATTAAGTAATAATCATTGGATCATGGAATCCAATATAAAACGTTTCCCCCACTCCCCCCAAAACTCATTCCATCTGATTTCCCCTAAGGATTTACTATGACAGTAATTTTGGTGGGGTTTTTTTGGGGGGTGGGGCTGGGTTTTGTTGTTGTTTTTGTTGTTGTTTTTGAGATCACTGTTTCCAAATTCAAGCAGTTCTCAACTAGTAATGGTCACTTCTCAACCTGCTCTTATTTTGATAGAACAAATAACCAATTTGTGGTTCTCTTCATAAAATTTAGGAAAGAGCTAAATTAGCTATGCTGAAAGGCCCAGTAATGCGCTCTCACTCCTTGGTAGATAGTTCTGGGCAGAAGGCCATGCTGCTGTTTGGATGGGAGACAACTATGGAAGGACTGGTGGAAAAGGGGTTTCCATTTTCCAGTACAATGAACTTCTTACTCCCCAGTTCACTCCCAAATGAGGGTTCAGCTCAGCAATGAGCCATTGTCTTATTAAAATGGCATTTTTATTTCAACAAACATGAAACCAAGACTGGTTACGAGGCAGATTAGTTAGAGTTAGTGCAGCACCTTCTACCAAGTCAACGCACTTCCACCAGCCCTCAATGCAGGCAACTACAAGTTGCTTAGCTAAAATATTCTCTGAAATTTAAGTTGAAAAATGTGCCCCTTACTGTCAGCTTAAACTCGTACTTTAAAACTGTACCTTCATTTTGGACACCAGCGTGTACTCCTGCAGATGCATAAACCTGAACCAAATGGACCCAGGGCTTGGCTGCAAAACCAGATGAAGGCAGGGCATGCACTTACAGGAAAGAATGTTTTTATTTCATTGCTTGCACAACTTTTGGCATGTGTGAGTTACGATTCTGTGATACTTCCTCCTCACCCCTCTTTGTTTTACGCACGTTATTTTGGCAAGAACATCACACTATCCTATGCTGTAGGAACCAATATACAGCAGACCCAAAATTCAACTTTTTATGCCCCCCATCCCCTGACCTTTTACCTCTTTCTCCATCCAGTCTGAGGTGGAAAAGATAAAGTGGAATTTCATTTCAGAGTCAAACACAAGTGAGGTCGGCAAAGAGGAGGAAGCATCCTGGAGAATGAATGAACAAACTGGTAGTGAAGAACAGCCATGCGCGAGACGCCAACTGCAGGAGGCTCCTGCTGAGCTAACTTGCATGCTGACCTACTGCTGCCTGCCTCATCACCTGTCTTTGCAAGGAAAATAAAACTCGACCTTACATTCAGTTTATGTTTACACACACAGGTTTTAGGGGTCTCAAGTGAAGAACTCTGGGATACAAGGGGTATGCTAAACACTTATTACTCTGTCTTACAGCACCTCAGCCATGAAGGCTAAGCCAATACAACAAAATCTTAGGTCAGTTTTCCAAATTAATGTATTTCTGTGAAATGCTGGCAAAAAAATTCTTGCACGCATGCACGCGCACATGTTCTCTTGTGCCAGCACTGGTGCACAATGAATGAGAAACGGGTAGAAAATGCTCTGCTTGCAACCAAACCACCAAGTGTTCAGGTAACTGTCACGACTTACCTGGTCTACCTAAGAGCCAGCACTATCACTACTGATGTAGGAAGAGAAAGAGCTTCCTAGATC